>NC_133666.1:102962546-103044374 GCF_037893015.1 Macrotis lagotis
ATACTATTTCTTGTATATTTTTCACATGCAATCTTTCACCTACTGGCTTAGAACTGGAAGATGGGTCTTTAATGTGGTGCTATTTCTATACTATTCCTAGCTCACTCCCCATGTCCAAAGAGATGCCCAAGTATTGAGAAGGGATCACGTTACCAGTGAGTAGCTATAGATCCATGGCTAGTCTAATGTGGGCTTTGCTTGGCCTCCCAGATGTGATGCTTTTACTTTCCTCAACCTATATTGCATAAATGCAGTTCCTCCCTCTGTCAAGATTTTGGGGACTAATTAAATAGAGTTCGTGAGATCCATTGTGAATGGTTTGGGGAGAGAGAGTATTGAAAAGTGACAGCCTACCTAGAAAATGAAATGGATGGGGACTAGAAGACAGAGGGTCAAGTAGATAAAAGAGAACTCTGGCCAAGAAAGTAAAACCTAGGCATGGTGTTTGACTTTGGAATCTGGAAGACTCATCTTCATGAATTCAAATCTGATCTTAGACCCTTACTAGCTTTGTGACCCTGGACAAGTCATTTAACACTGTTTGTCTCAGTTCCTTATCTAAAGGGGAAGGGAATGGCAAGCTACTTCAGTATCTTTTACAAGAAAACTCCAAAATCGAGTCACCAAGGGTGAGAAGTGGCAGAACAACAACAATCTGGCATAGAGAAAATGGTCCTTCCCAAGGAATCACTAGAATACACTAGACACTAAGCATTCTGATTATTTAGTTGCAACTATATTTTATGACCTCCCAAGCCAATGAACAATTTGGATTTGGGGGGAGGAGCAAATACTGATTTCCTTAGGAGAGGAAATAAGATTTTCTTAGCAAAACCAAACACCACTATGTGCCTTAAAAATATTGGAATTGTTCTTCAGCTCCAGAGAATAGCTGTTCTAGTGTTGACACTATTCCTTTAGTTTTTATTAGAAAACAGGGCAAAAGCAGCAAGGAGCTATTTCTAATATAATGCAAAGACAATTACATAGTAAAGCCCCTGTAGCTCCTTTAATGCAAAAGCATCCCAGGGTGTTTTTACATTAGCTAAACAAAGTGTAAGCAGTGTTCAATTAGAGAACAAGCTTCACTGAAAAGATAAAAATTTAGATTCGAATGAGTCTATTGACTTTGTTGTTTCAGGAACCAGCTGGGAAAGAATTCTAAATCAACCTATTCAATAGAGAAACCAGAGTTATAGATTTCAATGTTGCCCTGGAAAGGTTTTGCTGTCACCAGAACTTTGTGATTTTTAAATCACCCAAAGATCAATTCAACTTGATCAAAGACAAAAGGAGGACACTATCTCAACTATATAAAATATAATATTGATAAATATCCATGTTTCAAATTGTCTGTTATTTTCTAAGTTATATGGTAATTTTTAAATCAATTTGATTCTTAACAGAAAACCAATGTAATTCTCTCAGAAGGGGAACAACTCAGTGAGGTCACCTTGAGTATGCTACCATCTCTGTTTGAATGTTTCTCCCTTTTTCAACTTTCAAGAAAAAATGCTTAAGTCCCACTTACTCAATATCAATCAAAAAAAGTAGATTATGCTTCTCCTAGAGCATTCTTAAATATTTGTCCACACATAGCACAGAGATTAGGGATTTTTTTCTTAATATGGCTTCAAAGACAGCATAATGTAAGGGAAAGAATGTTAGACTTGGACTCAATAATCTTGCTTTCAAATTTTGATTTAATTTGATCACTATCTGCAAGTCATTTAATCTCTCAGAGACTCAGTTGACTCATCTATAAAATTAAAAGACCTAGACAAATAATAAAATTGTAATGTAGTTACAGTAGTCATGTACATCATTTGTCCTGCCCCAATACACTCATAGTCCTTAGCTTTTGTCAAAGCTTAGTTAAGTTGCCCCCTTCTATCTGAAGACTTTGTTTTTCCTCCCAGATTTTATTTTTCTATTTTATTTCTATTTTATTTTTTATTTTATTTATTTTCTATTTTCTTTCCTCAAACTATATTGTATAGAGTCCTCCCTCTGGCAAGGTTGCAAGGACTAATGAAATTGAGTTCATGATATCCATTGTACATGGTTTGGAAAGAGAGAGTATGAAAAGTATCATCCTAGGGAGATAGAAAATAAGATATGTGAGGACTGGAGGACAGAAGGTCCAGTAGATAAAAGAGAGCTGTGACCAAGGAAGCATAAAAGGAACTACATCTGTATTTTAATATTCATATCATATTTTTTCAGTAGAATAGGAATTACCTGAGGACAGGGGTTATTTCAGTCTTTCATTTGTTATTCCTCCTAGATTCTTAGCTAAGAATCTTGCCTCATGCTACACAAAAAATAACTGAGTCTATTCTTGAGATCTTTTCTTTTAACTTGTACCCTATCATTCAGATGCCTTCATCCATCATTTCTTCCATCCCATTTCACACAAAGTGTTAGTCTTTTTTCCAAGGTAAATTACATGTATGAGAGCTTTCTCCTAGTTCTCCATTTACATATCTAACTAATCCTTCTCTGTCTCCTTCATTAGATCTTCATTCAGCTTTTGCCTACCAACAATAAATATCCCTTCAGCTTTTGTCCTGGTGAATTTAGCTCAATTTTTTTTTCAGTTATTTCTCTATCCTGATGACTCTCAGATCACCTTGTCCAGCTAGTACTAAGCTCTCTCCCATCCTCCATTCTTTCATCTCCAACTGTTTCCAAACTACCTTCCATAAATTTAAACATCCCCGACTAGATGTCCTATAAACATATTTACACTCAAGAAATCCAAAACTTCACTCATTATCTTTTCCCCGAAACCTCACTTATTTTTTTAAATACCTTGTCATATCTTCTCCCACATTCATTCAATGGCTAAATACTATCCCTTCTACCTTCACATCCTCTCTTATATATATCCCCTGATGTCACTATCATCATGATGTAGGGTTTTATCATCTCATGCTGGACTTATTCAATGACCATCTAGTTGGTCTCTCCACCACAAGTATCTCCCTAATCCATTCCATCATCTTCTCAGTTGTTAAGTGGACTTTTCTAATATATAGGTCTCACCATGCCATTGTCCCTCACCTTTGTTCAATAAATTCCAGAGGTTCCCTGTTACTTCCAGTATCAAATAGAAGTTAGGGTTTGTTTTTTTTTTTTTTAGTTTGCAAAGCCATTCATAACTTGACTCCTTTTGTCTTTTAGTTTTCTCACACCTCATTCCCCTAAATGTATTCTGTGATCCTGTGTCACTGATTTCGCTGTTACATACACATTACACTCATCTCTTGACTCTAGACATTTTTCCTGGCTGTCCCCATAAGTGGAATGATCTCCTTTCTCATTTCTGCCTCCAAATGTCCCTGAATTCTTTCAAATTTTCAGTTGAAATCCCATATTTTGCAAGAAGATTTTTCCAGAATTCCTTAATCTTACTGCTTTCCTTTGAAACTATCAATTTATCTTGTATAGATGTATAGAAAGGAGGAGGGAGATAGAAGGAGAGAGAAAATGAGAGAGAGAGAGAGAGAGAGAGAGAGAGAGAATCTTATTCATAAAGAGTTGTTGGTATGCTGATTCCCTCAATCTGACTGTGAACTCCATAAAAACTCTTCCCCCCTTTTTGTATCCTGGGTACTTAATGTAGTAACTTACATAAAGATGCAAATGGATTGATTTATATCTCCTTACCCATAGTAATTTTGAAAAAAAAATTGCTCGCTGAATTGAATATTTTGTCTCAAAAAGTGGTTAATACTTTTAGAAGGATGTGAATATCCTAAACCACCTGAAATCTGAGGAAATAGTCAACAGTCTCATTCAGATCTTCTTCATTTGACTATTGTGATAAAATTGGTCTGGGATTAGCAATTTCTCAAGGACTATACATCACTCCTTAACTCCAACATATCCACCCTGCATCCTAACAGAACTATTGATGGTGATTGAAGATAAAGTTTGCTTAGAGAATTGGAGGAAAGGAGCAGCAGGATTGCTCAATAGAATCCTTGAATTTCTCAGAAATTCTGAAATTTTCATTAGGAGATTGAGAAGAAAGTGACATTGATCTGAAGGCCTTAACTTCCACTCTATCTTCTAAATCAAAAGCAAAATCAAATAAACTCTCTCTAGTACTATTATAATTAACTTACATTATTCTTAATGGCAGCCATGTTTATACAACAGAGTTCTATTCCTGGAAGATACTTTAGAGATCATTTAGTCCAACTGTTTCTTCTTTTGGCAGCTCTTGAAACTGAAACCCTTGAATTCGGGATCAGTGATTTAATCTGTGACATATAACTGGTATTGTGGCAAAGCTTAAACTTTAACTCAGATTTCTTAAATCTTATTTTCATATTCTTTCTACTACAACATACAACCACTTCAACTTTTTCCTTTACTGTTGTTTACAGAGCTCTTTTTGCCTCCTATATTCAGCATGGCAAAGAAATATAACATTATTGAGTGACCTTTTGCCTAGATCATTACATAAACTCCTCTAACTATCCCTGGTATAGGGCCTAATAAATCAACAAATAACCTATTAAGCTCCTATATTTTGAACACATTTCTAAGTCCTGGGGAATATCAAAGTAAAATTGAAATTGTTCCTTCCTTCAAGAGGCTTGCATTACATCAGGAGATGTAGATATGTGTACATGTGTGCCCCAAAGGTAAATTTCCCAACTTCATGCACCTTACAATTGCCTACCCTCCCCACCTAACTTGTTTTCTGCAATGCGATGACTCTGACTTCTTTATTTCTTTGTCTTTTTTTAGGTTTTTTTCTGAAAGGCAATGGGATTAATTGGCTTGCCCAAGGTCACACAGCTAGATAATTATTAAGTTTCTGAAGCCAGATTTGGACTCAGGTACTCCTGACTCCAGGACTGGTGCTCTATCCACTTTGCCACCTAGCCACCCCTGACTTCTTTATTTCTTGAACTACCCAGTTCATCTCCCAGCTCTTGTCATTTCTCACTAGCTATCTCCAATACTAGGAAAAATACTTTGTTTTTCTTCTATCTCTTGGCTTCCCTGACTTCCTTCAAGTCCTAGCTAAAACCTCACCTCTCAATGGAAACCTTTCTTAGTTGCCCTTAATTCCAGAATTTTTGTATTATCTTCAATCTATCCTTTATTGTAAGTTATTTCTGCATAGTGCTTGTTATATTGTTTTCTCCATTGCATTGTGAGTTCCTTGAGAGGAGGGATTATCATTTACTTTTCTTTGGCTCAGTAGGACCTGCCCTTAGCCAGCCAGCATTCAATAAATGCTTAATCTCTTTCTATCTTTTCTTAGTGTCTAGCATATAGTGAGTGCTTAATAAAAGTTTGTTGATGCACTGACTATACACACATACACACACACACACACACTACATATGAAAGAAATACAAGATAATTTGAAAGGGAAACCACTGGTATTTCAGGAGATTAAGAGATGCTGCATGTAGAAATTAATACTTAAATTTGAAAGGTAAATAGTATTCAAAGAGGCAGAGGTATGGACATTAAAGATATCTCTTTATCAGCTGTGGGAAGAATGAATTTGAGACAAGAGAGACCTGAAGCAGAAAGTTAAATTAGAAGACTATTGCAATAGTCCAGTTGTCAAGTGATGAGGTCCTGAACTAGGGTGGTGGCTATATAAGAGGAAAGAGACATGTATGATAAATGTTGTGAAGGTAAAAATGATAAAAATTGGCTACTTATTGAAATTATAAAAGTCTACAAACAATGAATGTTCTTCAAGGCTCTGTCCTGGCCCTTCTTTTCTTGTTCTATATTTTATTTCATTTAGAAAGAAAGTGAGGACTAGAATCAAAGATGGAGGTGAAATGAAAAATATTGGCATTCCACTAAAGAGATAATCTAATCTTTGATCAATATCACTCCTTTTGTTCTTCTTGTTTTCATTTTTCAGTCATTTCATTCATGTTCAACTCTTTGTGATCTCATTTGAGGTTTTGTTAACAAACTGGATTGGTTTGCCATTCTCATTTTACAGAAGAGGAATCTACAGAGTTAAATGACTTTCACAGGGTCATATAGTTAGAGAATATCTGAGGCTAGATTTGAACTAAGAAAGATGAGTCTTCATTCCTTCAGGCCTAGCATTCTATCCACCTCGCTGCCCATTACCATTCTAAATATCATGTTATAGCAATTCTAGACACCTTGGCCAGTCCCAATAAAATTGAGTTTTCATGCTGTAAATGTCCTTCTGATCATCCTAAATATGAATCTCATTTATCTGATATTTTCTGTGACTGTTCCCTGCATTTTAAAGATTAAATTATATTGACATATGTCAATATAACCTATCATGAAAGGATGTTAATAATCACAATCATGTAATTTATAGAGGACTATATATTTTTTTTTTTATTTCAGACTCTACTAGGTAGATATTCTCAAAGGAGAAGAAAAGATCATTTATTTAGGAAGGATTCAAATACAGGATTTTAAACATTACTCAGACAGTCAGCCATTAAGGACAGAATGACAGATAGGAAATCCAAACTCAGAGATATAGAGAATAAGGGTGAGTAAAAGAGTGTATAAGTATATATAAGTATAAGAGTATAAGAGAATAAGAGTGAATAAACATTCTATTCTGTCTTGACTTCTAGCTTAACATTTTCCATTTCATTGGCTCCCTAGGGGTGAAAAAAGGAGAAAATTAATGGAAATTGTTTTCCTATGTTTCTCAGTTTTCTATGCTCACATTCACCTGATGTTTGAAATGTAAAGTAGTTTGTTGCAGTGGGAACAGTATTTACAGCTAATCATTCATATAAGATTGCTGCCAAGTAATGCAGTAAAACAAGGATATCAGAATATGACATTTCCTAGGAATCCCCTGATTTGAGCCAATATAGCTCCAATTTCAACAATATATTCTCACAAGAAATGTGAGCAATTTGTGGCATTGCTGTGGAATTTCTTCTACATTTTGATGCCTTCTCTCAGTTTTCCCCTAGTTATATTAAACTTTGATAGCTTTGTACACTCAGGAATCACGAGTACAAGCATAATTCCACCTCCAGAGTCCATTTTGAATTCCCTTGATTTAAGATGTTTTTTCTAGGTGGGATCTAGATTTCATAGTCCTTAGACATCATCCTAGAAATAGAAATACATTGGGACTTTGGCAAAGGCTTAGTGCTAACATGCCCAAGGACACAAACACTGCACAGAATATCTGAAATACCAGAACATCACACACCAAACCTTACATGGAGCCAAGTGCATTCTTCATAGACATATCTTCTGAACTGGTTCATTCCCTGTAATCCTGGGATGTTAGTCAAGTGAAGTCAACAAACATTTATTAAGTACCCACTATACGAGAAGCCCTTTGTTAAGAACTGAGGATATCTAAAAAAGGGAGAAGAGGGCAAAAAATTGGCATAAAACTTAAGGAGTTTATATACTAACAGAGAAGACAATATAGGATAAATTAGAGAGATCATAGAGGCAAAAGACATTAACATTGATGGAAGATAAGGAAATTCTTTTTGTAGAAGACTGGATGTAACTGATAATCAAAAGCAGGAGAGGGACATGAAAAGGGAATAAAGTCCAGGTTTGGTGGACAAAATGATAACTCAGGGAGTTGAGATATTGAATGTTCTGATTGAGGAATACTAAGTAAACCGGTATCAATGGATGGATTACAGAGTGCATGTAAAGGAAGACAGGGTAGGACAACTAGAAACAAAGGAAGGCACTAATCTATAAAGGACTTTAAAAGACAAACAAGATATAGCTATTGAGGCTCTGCTACTTGTGAAATTGTTGCAGTTTGGGGGAATCCAGATGATCAAAAAAATCTAAACTTTTTGTCACCATTATCCCCAGTTCCTTGATGTTTATATAGGCAATTCATATAGCATTAATTTTCATCATTACAAACTAATTAAAGATCCCTATTCCCACTCAAATTGTCTTTCCCAGTTCTATGGATTTAATATTCATACATCATACTCCCTTAAATCTAAAATTTCATAGCACTCATCTTTCAAACAAAAACTCATTTCAAACAAAAACTTCTTATATTCTCATTTCATTCAAGTCAGTTCTTCCTCTCTCTTCCTCCTCTCTTTTGCCCTCTCCTTCCATTGCACTATGAAGAACCCAGACTTGATCATTAAATATTTCTTTTCACACTTAATCATTTCTTTTCATAGTCTTTTTATCTTTTGTGCTCATCTTTTAACCAGGTTATCTTAAAAATACATTGCATCCATGAACCCTGGCCAGTACTTCCTTTTCATTCTTATTTATAAAGAAGATAGATAACATATTCATTGTTGCCCACTACCATTTCCAGGATATCTCTTTAGGACAATATATCTCACCTGGTTCCTTATGATAGAAAATAAAACTTGCTCAGTCTTTATTTTTTTATCCCAAACTCCTCCCTTTCAAATGAGAGCTTTGCCTCTTATTTGAATGAGAAAATTGAGGAATGCCTGTCATGATCTTCCTCAGCTAAACCTCAAAATTCATCTGGATTATTGAACCCATTTCTTTATATATACAGGAACAAATTCTTATCTCTTTGAAATAAATAATCCTTTTCCTTTTAAAGGCTAAAACCTATTCCTGTACCTATGCTTTCATCTCCTCATATCTCTTGGAACTTGTCCCATGATCAATTGTTCTCCTTTATATTTATTCTGTTCTTATTTACTGATTCTCCATTTCTCATTGCCTATCAGCATGTTTATACACAAACAAAACTTTTCATTTGAGCTGCCATTCTCTCAAGCTGTAGTCTTATAATTCTCATTCTTTTCTCTACACAAAACCTACACAGGATTCTCTATGCTTCCTACCTCTGCTTCCTCACCACTCCTCAAATTCTATTGTTTTTAGGTTTTGTTTGTTTTTTTTTGTTTTTTTGCAAGGCAATGAGGTTAAGTGGCTTGCCCAAGGCCACACAGCTAGGTAATTATTAAGTGTCTGAGGCTAGATTTGAACTCAGGTACTTCTGACTCCAGGACCAGTACTCTATCCACTGTGCCACCTAGCTGCCCCTACTCTTCAAATTCTTGAAACTATCTTCTACAACAATTGCTTGAAACTATTTTCTCAAAAGTTTAACATCTTAACTGTCTTTTCTCTGTCCTCATCCTGTTTAACCTTTCTGTAACTTTTGATATTATTGACCATCCCTGTTGTTGGACTTTCTGTTTTCCCTTGGCCTCTATAATACTGCTTTTTTTTTTTACTAATTCTGCTTCCTCAGTATCCTTGTCTAGAGCATTATCTACATATGAATTTGCTCAAAGAAACTGTCTTGGGCCCTCTTCTGTTCTCTCTTAAACATGTTTCCCATTTGAACTCATTTGTACCAGTCTCAATCCTCTTCAAAGAGTTCTATCCAGCTCTATTCTTTCTTCCAAATTTAAACCCTTCATGCTGATATCTTCACCTTCACCTTCACTACAGAGTTCAATATCTTTCTCTGTAAATCTGCCCATCTTTTAAATCTTCTTTCTTTTTTTATGGCTCCATCATCTTCCCAGTCATTCAGGTTCATAATTATACAGTCAACCTTTACTTTTCCCTCACCCTTGTTCCACTTATCCAGTCAGCTGCCAAATTTTGTAGCTTGTACCTCCCTAATATCTCATGAACCTTTCTTCTTCATTCCACTCAAACAATCATCAATCTACTTCAGATCCTTGTGACCTTTCCTATATGATATTACATTGCTTCCTAACTGGTCTCCTTATTTTCACTTTTTCCTCTTTCCATTTAAATGTCCACCTTCCTAATGCTTATGTTTAACTATAATTTACTCCCTTTTTAAAACACTTTCAATGCCTTTCATTTTTCTCTGATATTACTAAAGAAAACTAAACAAAAAAGGCATTCCCCCTTCCCCATACACATTCACTCCATCTCTTTAATCTGGTTTTTAAGCATTTCAAAAATCTGGCTCCTACCTTATTATCCAACTATATTTCATGCTAATTACCTTTTTGAGAATTTTGTGTTATATCCAAACAGAGCTATTTTTCCTTAATCCAGAAATAAAATAATATAAATGCTCCCTCATCTTTGAATTCACTTGTATTCAACAATACTAGCAAGGTTATAGTCAACTAGTACTAATTAAGGTAAAGTGAGACTTCCTCTGCTGCTCTTAGTTCCAATGGTATTGATGAGCATTCACCAGTAGGGCAGTCTCTAGAATCTATCCAATAATATGTTGATAAATATCAACATTTAAAAATATGAAAATCTGGGATCAGAGGAAGGTCAAAGTGACTTTTACACCTCCACCACCTTTCTAAATTTGTGTTTTGAACTATCTCCATTCCTACATTCTTGACCCATACTTTAAGACTCAGCAGTGTCTTATTGGTTGATAAACAGTAGTCTTAGCTATAGTTGGTTCTCTTTTCTTGTTCTTTTAAACGTATATACCACATGCATACTCACATGCTGCATGAGTTTTTAATTCACACATAAATAAAGTTCTACATGAAAAGTTAACTTGTTCACATAGACATACATATAGTTCCCAACCAAAGGCAAACCAAATTTAAAACAGATGATAGACAAGCAGTTCAAAAACTGTGAAAGTATCAATATTTTTTAGGTTTTTGCTAGGCAATGGAGTTAAGTAGCTTGCCCAAGGCCACACAGCTAGGTAATTATCAAGTGTCTGAGACTGGATTTGAACCCAGGTACTCCTGACTCCAGGGCTGGTGCTTTATCCACTGTGCCACCTGGCCACCCTGGAAATATCAATTTTAAAGTATATTTGGGCATATATTCTTTTCCAAATGATGACTTGCATTCACAATTATATTCATTAGTCTTCTGGTGATTGACTTGAATGGGACCAGGCAATTTAAATAACACAATTTACTCTACTAGATTATGAATTATTTGTGGAATAGGATTGGGAGGGGAATGCATCATGTCCTGCTGCATCTTTGTGTCCCAGTTACAAAGAGGGGAATGTATCAAATCCTGTTGCATTTTTGTAATCCAGTCACAAAGCAAGTGCATTCTCTATTGTAGATGGTTAATAAATGTTAAGTTGAGTTAAATTCTATTTATTAAAGCTTAGCTTGTTTTCCCACTTTAAGGAAACTCCTGAAGTCAATGCAGAGATTTCAAAGTTTTTTTTGCAGAATTCACAGAGCATAATATAATTCAGATTTTTATATTTAATGCAGGAAATTATTATATCTTGCACTTATTATTTTCTTTCCCCTTTTCCTTAGCCTTCTCTTTACCCAAGTGGCAGATGGCTAGAAATGGAGTATGGTCAAGTTCAAGAAAAAAATAATCCCTATTAAATATGAAAGAATATTTTTAGGTTTTTTGCAAGGCAATAGGGTTAGGTTAAGTGGCTTGCCCAAAACCACACAGCTAGGAAATGATTAAGTGTCTGAGACCGGATTTGAACTCAGGTACTCCTGAATCCAGGGACAGTGCTCTATCCACTGTGCCACCTAGCCACCCCTAATCCCTATAAATATGCAAATATTTCTATAATTCAATGACCAGGCTTCATCTATATGAGTACTTCCATCACTGATGCAGATTATCCTCCAACTGCTTTAGTAGATATATGTCAAAATGATTGTTCAGTCTTTTCAGGTATGTCCCTTTGTGACCCCAATTGAGGTTTTCTTAGCAAAGATATAGGAGTAGTTAACTTTTCTCCTCCAGAACATTTTACTCATGTGGAAACTAAGTCAAGCAGGGTTAAATGACTTGCTCAGTCACTAGTAAGTAAGACTTACCCAGCCAAGAAGGGTCTGAAAGCTAGATTTGAACTCAGAGATGAGTTTTCTAGATTCCAGGGCCAGCATTATTTGCAACCACCAAGCTGCCCCTCTCAAGATTTACTGTGATTAATTGCTAGTGAATTGTGAACTGATCTAAACATTTTGGAGAACAATATGGACTTATGCCCAAAGAGTTGTGAAACTACCTATACTCTGTCTCAGCAATATCACTACTACTTGGTCTATTTTCAATGATGACTAGGAAAAAAAGGAAAACAATCTATATGTTCTTAAATGTTTATAGCAACTCTCTTTGTAGCTGCAAAAACTTGAAATTTCAGCAATAATCATAAACTGGGGAATGACTAAACAAGTTATGCTATGACTGTAATGGAATACAACTGAGCTATAAGAAATGGTAAATTCACTGACTTTAGAAAAATATGGAAAGGCTTGCACAAAATAATAAAAAGAAAAATGAGCAGAATCAAGAAAACAGTGTATACAGTAATAACAACAGTGTTTTAAGATCAAAAAGTTATATTGAATATTATAAATACCAAAATTAACTATAACAGACACACTGTTATCTGTATTCAGAGAAAGAAGTGATAAATAGAAGTATGTATCAAATAAATGTATATATTGTAGCTATTTTGGGGGTAGAGAAGGAAGGAAAAGGGGAAAAATGAAATGTACATGATAATTATGTTGTATATTTGAAAGGAGTGTCAAGTTGTGTACAGATTTACAGTTTCATGTGCTATTGTATTTTTATTGTACTATTTTATGAAAATATTTAATTCTATAAAGTTAAAAAAAAGAAATTCATAAAGAGTGGTGACATCATGCAACTCTATGGAAGTACTGAACTGTAGGAAGCAATGTTAAAAGAGTTATTTTGATTGAAAAATTGAAAAAAAAAATCCAGCCTCAGACACAAACCACTTACTAGTTGTATGACCTTGAGCAAGTCACTTAAACCTGATTGCCTTGCATCCAGGACTATCTCCGATCTTCCTGATTCATATTTGACCACTGGATCTAGATGACTTTGGAAGAGAAAGTGATACTGATGACTTAGCACAGTAACCTCACTCAAAATCCAATTTGTTATGGCATCACTTCCCTGATGCCATGATCTTCTTCAAGAACAAAGGACAAACCTTACTAGTTGTGTAAACCTGGACAAACAACTTAATCTCTGTCAGCCTTATTTTCTCATTACAAAATGGAATTAATAATAGTACCTACTTCCTAGGGTTTTCATGAGGGTAAAATGAGATAAAATTTGTAAAGTTCTTTCCAGATGTTACAATATTATATAAATGCAATTATTATTTCTAAGGTTCTTTCCAGCACTCTATTATAGAATATAGTATAGTTTTTTGTTTCTTTCAACAATTAGTATTCTTGTTCTCAGCTCTGAAAAATTGCAATTGGAGTATGAATAAACTGCCTGGATCTGGTAGGCTTTGCTTTTCTCATGTCTATAACCTTATGTTAAGTTTAGAAATTCTTCATTTTGTATATTCTCTCCTTCAAGCAGCATGATCAAAACACCTGTGGCATTTAATTGCTATATTGTTTGAATGATTTATTACATTTGGATTTTCACTGCATCCCTATTGAGGACTAGAAACCCATGAGTATAGTAAACATTTCCACAGTGTGGAAATGTACCCTAAGGAGTCTAAAACATATGTCAAGAACATAACTATAGCAGCAGTGTGCCTTGAAAAATATTTTTGCTCTATTAATGATCCTTGAATTTTTGAATTTTCAATGTAGCCACATGATTAATATGTACCATCTCAACTTTAGATGACTGCTTTCTAAATGCTTTTTAATTTTAGGATATTTTTATAACAATTAAAATATGATTCATCAGGTTTGGAGAGTGTTTGTAATAAATGTTTTTGAATATTTCAAGTAATGGATGATGTCTTAGTTTATCCTAATAAGCACTTCTATTCTCCCCCACCTCCCAAATCATCTTAATTCAGCACTTAAGTTACATGAAAATTCTCATAAATAAACATGAAAATGATAGAAATATTAGTTATAAAGGGGGAGATTGCTTTGTTACCTATTATAGCTTGGAAATTTTGCTAAATGTTTTCATTAAAAATTGAAACACATACACACACTAATATACAAGCACACACTCAACTGGAGTCTTAAGATTGTGAAATAAAAGAGGAAGACGGGAAAAAATGAGACTAACTAAAATCATTTATCTATAGAAAAGACCTTTCCATCAGGTTAAGTGTAGATGAATGAATGGACAATTTTATTGTCCCCACTTAATCAGTCTAACCGTCTTGAAAAATTGAGTAGCTAGGCTATCCAGAGAGTATTAAGGACTTAAGTGAGGCTTGTCAATTTGTTTCAGCACTTTAAATCTTGTTGTATAAATTGCCCTGCCTTTTACTGATGACTTATGCCCTCACATAACTAATTTTGAAATTAATTTAAATTTATTTGGTTATCAGAATATTGATGGAGGAAAAATTACCATCAGTCAGAGCTTTGATAGTCTTAAATTATAAAATTTCATAACTAAAAGAAACCTCAAGGAATTATTTGGTCCAGCTCCCTTGCCTTAGGCAAGTTGATACTGAATGGCTGATACAGAAAGCATCTAAGATTTATGATTCTTGATCCTATTTTTAAAGATTTCTAGACATTGTTTCCTTGAACTACCTTAGTAGCCTACGAAATTGTGTTTATTCTTCTTTCAGTCTAAGAAGTCAACCTTTTGCTATAATATAAATTCATGTTCTCTTCTCTCTCATCATAAGGATAAAAATGGGACAGATAAGACCTTTCTTAAAATGATTTTTTTTTCATATCTGAAGGCAGTTGTTAAGTCAATTTGAATTTAGGATAAGCAAGTCAGTTTCTCAAAGGATCTATTTTCTTAGCTTGTTCTTCATATTTGTATTTTTTTTTCTTTTCTCTGTAACTTCTCCAATTTCTCTACATTGCTTTGAGGCTATGTCCTTAGGGAAAAAGAGGCATAGATATTTTCCCACTCAGGAAGAGGAGACCTATTTTCAGTGGTTCAGTTCAATTCAGTGAATTCAGTTCAATTCAATTTGAATATGTCAACAACAACCAAAAAAAAAAGAAAAAAACAAAGAAAATTTTGAGGGAATATTCTTAGTATTAGCTAGTAATGATTGATTCAAACTGAGTATCAGAGACTGGAATGTTGAACTTCAGAATTTTATAATTAACAATATAGTGATATCTCTTAAAGGAGACTTGTTTCGATTGGAATTTCATTTCCACTACTTGACATTTCCATCCCTAAGTTAATTAGATAACAAGATTATTTAATTTAAGCAGATAGAAGAGAGCAAATGGTCAAATAGGATTAATTTAAAGTTGCTGAATCCTTCAATTCAAGGAAAATGTCATTGGTTTTACTAACTCTTGAATTTGTCTCAAAATATTTTTTAAATTTTGTTTTAATTTGCAAAATATTCAGGTTATTATTGTATCATTAAAATGTGGTAGAATATAGGGGGAAGGGGGGAAAGAGAGGAATTAGGAAAAGGAAGCTGGACAAACAGATAAATAATAGAGAGGATGAGAGGGACAGACATTGAAGCCAAGAGATAAGATAACCTCAAATGGAGTCATGAAGAGTTGAACACATAGCTGAAATGACAATAACAAAAAGTAGCATCCATGTCCCACTGGTGCTTTGACACCAAAGATAATGGGAAAGATTATATAGAGTACTTAGTTGCCTTGAATTAGTTTAAAACTCTAGATTCAACAAACTATATGACAGGCTATCAAATAACTATAATATGAATTATGATATTTCATCAGTGATTATTTAAAAATTGTACCAAACAGGAGAGGAACCAATAAATCTTCAAAAATAATAGACCAATGAAGTTGATGTCTTTCTTAGCAAAATCAGAAAAGATAATTATGGATTTATGAATAAGACTAGCTTCAATAAAATGGGTCATTCTGATTTAATCTAATTTCCTTTCTGTCCAGAAACAATAGTACTCAATTCTGTAGATGCAGAATTCCTGGATTTATGCAAAGAATTTGGTTTATGTCCTCATGCTTTGTGGAGATATTAGAGTAGTATGAATTAGATAAAATCATTCAGTAAATGTGGAAAGGTTGAAGGTAGTCATTCATGGGTTAATGTCAGTTTAGAAGTTTTCTATTGGAATAATATTCAGCATTTTTAATCAATGATTTTGATGCCAGAACAGATGGCATATGACAAATCTGAGAATGATATTTGGATTTAAAAAATAAGGCTTATTTGATTTTTGATAATCTAGAATTATGGGGTGAATCTAATAAGAATTATATTATTATATATGATATATATTATATATAATATATATCATATATTATATATTATATATATATATTAAATATAATATAAATATAAATACTTTCAGGTTCAAAAATGAAAAGAATGACATTGGATGACTTCCTGAATCAACCTCTTATCACCCTATGCCTTGAATAAGCTTTTTTAATTTAAGTCTAGTTCCTAAGCTTAACAAGAAAGGAACATGTTTCTTCCTTAAGGATATGATTTATTTCTCATTATAGTCAATTTGGATCAATGTACAACATGGAAGCAATGTAGAGACTGACAAATTGCTTTCTGTGGAGGGGAGGGAAGTAAGATTGGGGGGAAAATTGTAAAACTCAAAACAAATAAAATCTTTAATTAAAAAAAAAGAGAGGAACAATGCTAAGAATTAGACAGGTAATAAATCCAGTATTTTCTCTGATCAGGCTGAAAAGGATCTAACCTTAAATTACCAAAACAACATACTGGGATCTTTTAGTCACAGAGTCTAAAGGGAGAGGTGGCTTTCCCTGCCCCAGCTCAGTTTATAGTACCCATGTCCTAAGGAAGCAAGACCTTCACCCCTTGGATATTGCCAGAAAGTGAATGTAAGACTGTCTCAATCTGTTAATTTTACATAAACAGGCTGTTCTGACTATATGACCAATGGAAAAGGCTGTTCCCACCCATTCAACATGATAGAATAAGGCAGAATATTAGTCCCAGAAACAGTTCCCAGGAACTCCCATCTGTGTGCTTCCTTCTTAGGTGATCTGTATATAGTTCCATGCCCAATTACAATTAGTGAATATTTGTATATTATATATATAGATAATTTCAATAATTTCAATAACTGGACCTCTTCTATTCCCAAAATAAACTTCAGCAAATAAGTAGATAAATGAAAGAATAGCTTTCAGAGTGCGACACTTAAAAAAATGACAAAGTAGAAGTTCTAATTAAGTTACTATTGCATAGGTATCTGACATGATATAAATATGTACTATACCATATTATTTCAAAATCATACTACGTTGTACTTTTTCAACTTTAGTACTTTCTGAAGAATCAATCTATCATTTATTAAGTAATCACTATGTCCAAATAGATGCTGTATTATACACAATTTATGAGTTTACCTATTCCTCCATACCTCCATCAGTATTGTTTTAATACTTTTAAAGATTTTTAATCAATTCCATAGATGTGAGATGGTACTGCAAACTTATTTTAATTTGTATGTCTGATTATTTATGAGGCTAACTATATGAAAGGGATTATTAACAATTTGTATTTTCTCTTCTAAAAATCTGTTTGTCTTCTGACCTTTGATAATTTGAAAAATCACTGATATTGTCCAAATTTCTTTATGTTTATCAAGTTATTCATCAAGGATGCTATATAAACAAGTATATATATGTATATATATATATATATATATATATGTGTGTGTGTGTGTGTGTGTGTGTGTGTGTGTGTTATACATTTTTGTATATTCTTTTCTCTTGTCCCAATGACCATCAACCTTAACTCTTCACATAAATAAGGCTTACCTAAAGCAGGAAGGGAAGTAGAATATTTTTGTTTGTTTGTATAGGGAAAACATTATTAAGTTTATTTCAACTTAACAAAATACATTCTTAACCCTATATATAAAATCAAAAACAGTCTTCTGACTGGCACCTAGTTTGCCTGGCTGACCTTTTCTATTTTAAGTCTCTAGGTGTGTATGATTTTTTTCAATGGTCAAACTAAAAACAAAATTTAAATGAAATATTTTCTCATTCCCTATCTTTCTTTTAATTCTATTTTTGGTTAATATTAAAACCCTTTTTTGTCTACCTTTAAATCCATAAATCAAATTTTAATTTATAAATATTACTGTATTTATGTAAGAAATTTTATATTTATTTATAGAAGGAATAATTTCTACAAGAAATTTATATTTATATATTTATATAAGAAATAATACATAAATGTCTAGAGATAAAAACTGAAGATTCTGAAGTGTGGTCTAATGGTAACATTATTGTTAGGTTTCTTTGGTTTTATTTTTCTTTTCAAAACAATTTTCTCAGTATACTGATATCTATAATACTTCCACAGGTCATAAGGGAGTTTGTGATAAAGGGCATTTTATGATTTTTTACCTTTCTCTACCTGTAATAGATGCTATAACATGTTTATATACTTCCCATTGATTATTTTGATTATTGTTGAGATTTTATAAATTTTCATAATGTGTAATAATTATTTGGAAGTGATTTTTAATGATGTAAAGCAATTAAATAGGTATTTCTGTCCACAGAATATAAACTTGTCCTATGATTTCACAAATAATATAAAATAAAATAAAGTAAAATTTTGATATTTAGGGTACTTTGTTTGCAACCAGAGTCTTTTAAAGCTTTCTAGAATGTTGAGAGTGTAAATCATTTGTTCAGTCAAAGACCCAACCTAAGTTAGAGGGAGGATTTGAGTATAAGTCTTTCTGAATCTGAGTTTCTTTATCATTACACTGTGCTGCCTATGTTTTTTTTACATATTGGTTAACAGTAACCACCTCTCATTTGAAAAATAGGTAGGCCCCAACTGATAAATGGTCAAAGGATATGAATACACAGTTTCCAAATGAAGATTTTTTTTATTTTCAACTATATGAACATGTATATTTTTAAGTTACAAAATTTCCTTTCATCCTCCATTCCCACCTCCCTCTCCTCAGCATGGAACAGTCAGGTTAGCATTGTACAAACATATTTCTGATAAACATACATACAGATTAGTTATTTTCAGTATGAGAAATTAGGATTACAGGAAAGAGATACATAAAATCTAATTTTTATAAAGTGTTCATTAGATTCTGAAGGGTTTCTCTCTCTCTCTCACTCTGTGTGTGTGTGTGTGTGTGTGTGTGTGTGTGTGTGTGTGTTTTGTTTTTCTTCCTCTGGATGGGGATATCATTTTCCATAGCCAGTCTAATACAATTGTCCTAGTTCTCTGAACTGCTGAGAGGAGCTGCTTCCATCAAGGTCATTCATCATTTATGGTTTCTCATAACCTGTTCAATTGATGGACATTCCCTCAATTTCCAATTCTTTGTCACTACAAAGATAAGTGCTATGAATATTTTGAAACATGTAGGACTTTCACCTTTTTATAAAATTTCTTCAGAATATAGACCTAGAGGGGCAACTAGGTAGCGCAATGGATAGAGTATTGGCCCTGGAGTCAGGAAGACCTGAGTTCAAATCCAGCCTCAGAAACAATAATTACCTAGCTGTGTAGCCTGGGGTAAGTCTCTTAACACCTCACTGCCTTGCAAAAACCTTAAAAAAAGAATATAGACCTAGAATTAGAATTGCTGGGTCAAAGGGTAGAAGCAGTTTTTTGCTCTTTGGGCATAATTCCAAATCACTCTCCAGAAAGGTTGGATCCGTTTACAGCTCCACTAGCAATGCATTGATATTCCAAACCTCCCACAACCTCGGCAATATTGATCATTTTCCCTTTTTCTCATCTTGGCCAATCTGATAGGTGTGAGGTAGTACTTCATTGTTGTTTTTGCATTTCTTTAATTGACAATGATTTGGAACATTTTTCATATGATTACACATATATATATATATATATATGTATATATCTTTACTTTCTTCATTTGAAAACTATCTATTCATATCCTTTGACCATTAAACAATTTGCAATGACTTTGTAACCTTATAAATTTGATGCTGTTCTCTATATGTTTTAGAAATGATACCTTCATCAGAACTACTACTTGTAAAGATTGTTTCCCAGCTTTCTGCTTTCCTTCTAATTTTGGCAGCATTGATTTTTATTTGTTAAGCCCTTTTTTTTAGTTTTTTTCTAGGCAATGGGGTTAAGTGGCTTGCCTAAGACCACACAGCTAGGTAATTATTGTCTGAGGCTGGACTTGAACTCAGGTACTTTTGACTCCAGGGCCAGTGCTCTATCCACTGTGCCACCTAGCCACCCCTATAAAACCTTTTTAATTTAATATAGCCCATATAATTCATTTTGTAGTTTATAATGTGCTCTAATTCTTATTTGGTCATAAATTGAAATGAAGAAATTAAAGCTGTATACATATATATATATATATATATATATATATAATTATATAAAAGAATGCTCCAAATTATTATTGATTATAGAAATGTAAATTAAAACAAATCTGAGGTATCACTTCAAATTGGTCAAGATGAGTAAAGGAAAATGATCAATGTTGGAGAGGTTGTGGGAGGATTGGGACATTGTTGCATTGCTGGTAGAGTTGTGAATGGATCCAACCATTCTGGAAAGCAATATGACACTGTGGATATAGGCCTGGATTGGAATTGTTGGGTCAAAGGTTTAGTTTTCTTTGATCCAAAAGAAATCATAAAATATGGAAAAAGTCCTACATGTTCCAATTTATTCTTAGTAGCTCTTTTTGTAGTGTCAAAGAATTGGAAATTGAGGGAATGTCCATCAATTAGGGAATGACTAAACAAGTTATAGTACATGAATACCTAAGGAATATTATTGTTCTATAAGAAACCATAAGGAGTCAGAATCTAGAGAAGTATGGAATGACTTATGGGATGTGATGCTATGCAAAGGGAGCAGAACCACAGAGAACAACATTGTGATATGATCAATATTGATGGAAGCAACTCCTCTCAGCAGCTCAAGGAGCTAGGACAGCTGTTTAGACCCCCCCCCATTGGCAATGTTATCCCAATCCAGAGGAAGAAAAATAACCCCAGCCCTTCAGAATCTGCTGAAAATGTTATAAAAGTTATCTCTTATGTATATCTTTCTCTTAATCTCAATTCTTCATACCCAAAATGACTAATCTGAAAACATGTTTATTCAAAATTATATATGTACAGTGATAACCTGACCATTTCCTACTGAGAGGAGGGGAGTGAGATGGGAGGGTGGAAGCAAATTTTTATAACTTAAAAATATTCATGTGCATATGGATAAAAACAAGAAAAATAGGTAGAAAAAAATTGCATCTTAATATGCAAATTTAGTTTTTCATTACTGATATGAAGCAGAGGAACCCAGAAGTTTATAACAAACACTAACATTTTGCCTCTAAGTGTTCAAAAGCATAAAATAAATGAGGCATAGTTATTGATTATCTTTGGACTACATTATCTACACAGGGACTATTAAGAAGGCTTTTCCATCTTCTTTTCATGCCTCATTTTCTCACACTATCTAATGAAGAGCTCCACTTAAACTATAATGTGCTACTCTCTTGGAAGTACATTTTTATGTTACTAAAAAGCTATACTTGTGTATTAAGGACTGTTTTTACTGCTCTGTTTATTGGTTTGTGGCACTGTATAGAATAATAAAATTTCCTATTGCTGAATGAAGTTATTTGCTCTTTTAATTAATTTCTTATTTTAAGATTTACTTTGTCCACCATAAACATAATTGTGCTCCCCCAAAGAATGAAGTGACTCAATTTAATGTTGCTGAAATCAGAATAAGTTCATTATTACTGTACAAGAAGGATTTAGCTCTGGGATAATGGGAATTTCTCCTTGGATTATGTCTGTTTTAAGGCATAAAGCTTCTGTTTGATCTGTAACAAGAACTTTCTTTTATGTTCAGAATGACATGTTCAACATGTGATATGGAAAATTGATTGGGATATAATAAGGAGTGAGTCTGATTCGATGAACTTGGTGAAAGATTTAGACATTAGTTAATACTGTAAGAGTAATCCAGAAGTAGACCTCCATCCCTTTTAATGACAGATGTTTAAACTTGATTTCTCTTGAAATTTTGTTTGCATGTATACATATATTTTAAAACCAATTAGCTTGATACATTCAAATAGTTAATATCTTTCATTAATAGCATCAGTATCTTTGCAAAATAAAAAATAATGTGGAATATTTGACATTTCTGTTAAATGTAAATTACTGATTTGTCTATTTTCTGTATTTACCATATTGATAATATTATTGGTGATGAAATTCTGTCACCTCAAGTGCATAAACTGCCTTAAGAATTATCAGTGACATGTTAAATTTAGGTTAGTATAATAGTCATTCTTTTAGTGTCTATTTAATGAAGTTCAGAAATACTTTGTGAAAAAGTTTTATTATACATTTGGGAGTGATTATAATGGTCGTTATTTTTGTTGCTAATTATTCATCACACTCTGGCATTTTCTGATGGTGTTAAGATACAACCAATCTTTCCAAAGTAACTATTCTTTTGTCTGTCATGTTATTCCAGCTACTAATAAAGGTGGAAGAAATAACTGGCTTTTTGTAATTGAATTGTATGGGTATAGATCTCCTCTCTTGTACACTTACTAAAAGCATATTTATTACAACTCTAGTGGTAGAGAGGGTGATGGGATAATTTATTTCATCATTTGTTCTTCATTTATTGCCACATCATTTTAATTTCTTCTACAACTCTATCATTCCTCCTTAATAGCTACTATCCAGGTTAGAATTCCATAACTCTCACTCTAACTTCTAAGGAATGAAATTATTGATGCAAGTCAAAAAAGAAATGTTTTAGCTAGAAGGAAAGTTTTAACATTAGTTATTTCTGAAACTGCAGTACTTTTGTTTATTCTAGATACGAAGAAACAGGTAGTCACAGTTAAGTGACTTACCCAGAGTCACACAGCTAACTGAATTTGAAATGAAGAAGATGTGTCTTCTTTAAATAAGGCATAGCACTTTATCTGCCTGATTGCAGTTCTTTATCAAAGGTTAGATCTTGGGATTATCTTTGGAAGGCATTCCTACATAGATCCAAAATTGTACTTTATGACCCCTCTGGACACTTCCAGTGCCAACAATCTATGATTCTTGATAATAGTGATGGCATTTTGATGTATTTCCATTCTATTCTATGAAACATAAACTTAATCCCAACCATATTTGAAAATTATTCTTTTACCACAGTTGGCCCACAATCACATGATACCATTCTAGGTCTTCTAAGAAGTAAATTTCTTAAACTTGGTCCTTGTCTAAAATCCGACAAATAAGTTAAAATGTTAAGAAAAAGATTGATCTAATATACACAAGAAAAATGAACATTGAAACATTTATGTTGTTTGCAACTCAGAGATGAATACTTCAGCTGCAATAAATATGTACTCATGGTGGACAGTGAGAAAAACAGCAATGGGAATTCTATGTTCAGATTAGATGGAGTGGGTGGTCAATAATATTTCTTCCTGTATTGAAATCTTTGATCTGACTTCCTAGTGAAGATAGTAATGTGAAAGTTTCTAAAGGAGCCTTGCTCTTCAGATAGCATCTTGATAAAGAAGGCACAAGGTAGAAAAATGATTGAAAAGATCAAAGAGAAACATTAGTAAAGTTTTCCATGTAGTTCAAGACTGCACAAGAAGTTGACCAGATACCTACAGGTGTTTGGGAAGGGGTTAAGCCAGGGAAGCTGGAAGGCAGTGCAAACTCTGGCAAACTAAAACTAGTGGGATGTCAAGCATCGGCTAATGGAGCAACAGCAGGAGACAGAATGTCCCCAGTAGATCAATTCACAGGGAGACAATCGATCAATCGATCAAACATATTGATTAAAACTATTTAAACACCTACTATATGCCAAGCATCCTGAACTCTAAGGCAGGTTATACACTAATTGTAGAGCAACACACAAACAAATATGTAGAAAGCATATATAGATATATAGAATATAGCCTTCATGGAAGAGCAAGGAGGTCAGTAATCACTAGATTCATATGTAAAACAGCTATCCCTGAGAGAGTGGGGGAGGGGAAAGTCTGGAGAGAAAAAGATGTTCCCAGGCCAGTAAATATATTGGGCCACTGGAAGATAAAAGGCAGACATTAGGGATTGGGCCTGAGTTGTTCCTCATCCAACTCACCAAATCCAAAACTTCAGTGGTAGAGGCATTCAGATTACTGGACATTCATAGGGCAAAGCTCATCCAAAACAGAGGGTTGGTGGCTTAGCCTGGTCCTAACACAAAGATTTGGTCCTGGATCTGAGACTGGAGATATGAATAAATATTAGTAAAGTCTATATATAATAAAGAAGTAAATAGTTTTAAGAACAGCTCAAGAGGCTTATGCAAAGATTAGTAACTACACAATAAATAGAAGAAGAGGCTCATATAAAAACTCCAAATTGTGATGTGAATAAATGAAGTGAGAGTCAAAAAATTAAATTAAATTAAAATTCTGAAGGGAAAAATCCAAGGTGAATAAATATTTTAAAATAGAAAGTGGAAAAGTATACTCAAGTGGTGGACTCTTAAAAAATTGTATGAGTTTTAAAAAACCTCTCATATTCATTTGGTATTTATTAGTCTAGAAAGAAATGTTATAGGATATAAAAGCTGATGATCTAAAATTAATTTCTGCTCAAATTTGGTCTCAGATACTAATTAGTGGTATGTACCTAGACACATCATTTAACTTCTATATGCTTTAGTTTTGCTGTAAAAAAGGGATCATAATACCATATACATCATCAGGTTATTGGGGAAATCAAGTAAAATATTATTTCCTAAATGTCTGACACATAGTAAGTGCTTAATGAATACTTATTTCCTTTTCCCAAATCTTTTTTTGTTAGATTTTTCCTGAGTCCTTCAAGAGGTGGGAACAACTTGTAGTTTTACAAAAATTTTCTTCTCTGGGAGTCCTATGGTCAACTTGGTTGTTATGGGGAGGCTGACACCTATTGCTTCTACTGCTTCCTCCTTGAGGTTCTCCACACCTTCCTTTAAGTCTCTCATACTTTGTATCAGCAAGTATTTATTATATTACTATTATGTGCCAGGAACTGGAAATTTAAAGACAGATATATGTCTTTTAAAAGTCTACCATCTAGCTCAAAGATGGAAATAGTTCCAAATCACACCCAAATCTGAGAGAGACCTGAAATGAGAATTCCATGTTGGTTGACAGTTCTCAAACCCCTTATCAAATTCATATCCCCAGTAAATTACCTGGCACATGGTGAATACAAAATAAAGTATTTTTAGAGTTTTATTCAGAGGATTTAGAGAATTAAAAACATGCTGGCTTGCCCATTAATCTCTTAATTGTCAAATCTAATGGCCATTTCTTATTCTCTACCATGAAGAAAAAAAAATTAATAGTGTGTTCTTTGTTTTAGGCAGTAAAACTAACTTTACTTATTTTAATTTTAATCAAATATATAAGCATTTACAACTTTGCAAGAAAGATAAAAAGACAGAGCTCTCTACTACTAGGTAATTTGAATGAGCATTTATAGAAATCTTATTAAAGGAAAAAGATTAAACATGTTCATATGCAGTATTGGGTTAACATTCCAGAATAACTATTCATATCTTTTCCAGAGCAACCCCACCCCAAAAAAATACAAAACAAAAGAAGCAAACAGCAACCATGTTTCCTTTCTCCTGATCAATACTGTAGCATAGGAAAGGATAGAGGTCTTAGGTGAGTCTTCCTATGGGTGAAGGAGGCATTCCTCTTAAGAGTTAGAGTTAGTCCACTTCTTGAAGAAAAGTTTTAGTTTTCCTCAAATGGAAAAGTCTGGAAATGGTTTTAGGTTAGAGAAAATATTATTCTTAATATTTTCAGTAGAATTATAAAGGAAGATTTTTTTATATATTTCCATGCCATCCTTCTTGACCTTGCTTCAGCTTTGACTTCTTTTTGCTAAATACTCTTTTCTCTAAATCAGTAGAATCAAACTCAAAAAGAAAGGGAGGAAACTAAACCATTCATGTATTGACTCAGAAAACCACATATTCATATTATTTGTTTTAGTATTATTTTAATTTGCTTAAATTTTCCTAATTTAATTTATTCTGGTTTGAACACCCAGGATCATTATGGCTTATATATGGCATGCAAAGCTTGCATTTGACACCTCTGCTTTAGATGTTAAGGACCTTACACTCTCCCAGTTCTTCAACCTGAGGAATGACTCCTTAATTTCCTTTGCTAGCTCATCATTATCTCCCTTCCAATCCACTCCCCAAATTCCGTGAGAAGAAGATTATTTTTGGATCCTCCAGAACCTAGGAGACTAACATATAGTAAGCTTCCTCATTAACACAATTATGTTGGTTGGTTGTATTATTGTAATTATTTTCTTTACTAATTTCCTTTTGCATGAGCTAATTCTTGGCTAATATTCTTCTCCATTTTTATGCTTCCCTATATTTCTTTCAATATAGTTGTTTTACTTAGATACAAGAGATACAAGTTAAATGAAGTCAATATAATTCCAAACTAAGGGATTTAAGTAGTTTGCTCACTCAATTTATGAATAGCAAGTCATATGAGGGAACTTTGTAGGTTATGGCATATTATCAAGGTTGTTATTTATGTACAGATACTCGATTAATAAGTCAATAAATTTTGATTAAGCACATGTGAAGGGTCAGGTACTATACTGAGCTCTGGAAATATTATTAAAGGTAAAAGACCCTGTTCTCAAGGAGCTCACAATCCAGAAGAGAAAACAATATACAAATTAAGCCTGACAAGATAAGTGCTGGATAAATTAAAGATGAACAACAAAAATTAAGAGAACCTAACAAACTTCAGGCAGCCTTTGAAATATGCTCTTACATACACATTTGTTAAAATAATTAATTAATATTTATATATTCACTCTCTTTGTTTACAAAATTAAAAATAAAGTAAAATTGGAAAGTGGAAGACCAATGCAAAAGAAAGGTTATCCATGAGGTTCTTAAAAAATAGATATCATCAAACATTTAATAGTTAAGTATGCTAGATAGGCAATAAGTAAGGTCTTCAATCTCCTATCTGTTGTTAGAGGCCCATGTTTTCATCTCTGAACACTTCAGAAAAGACACAGTTATCTATAATAACACAGGCACATATGACATTCTCACCTTAGGGCCAGTTAATTGCAATTTTTTCCCTCTTGAATGCCCTGAAAACTAAGTCGGAAATTGTAGCAGTGGCAGAATGTGGGAGGTAGGCAATGGGCTCTGTAGTATAAGGATAAAAGTCATTGAGATTTCTTTTCTGTGAAATGTAATGCTGACACTGGGTAAATGGATTGAGTTCAACATTTTTCCCCATGACATTTAAAGCTATGAATGAATTCATGAGGGTAATAAAAGAAAGGAAAAAAAAGAAGAATGTCTGGCTTAGTTTATTGCTTACCCTAGAATTCTTGACATAATTATAAGTGATTTAAATTTAGAAATACCTGCCTTAAATATTTTCCTTTGGGAACTGAACTTTAATGTTATTGCTCTTCTTGTCTTGACCTAAACATCCTTTGACATTTTCAGAGTTCTCAAGGTAGTTAGGAGAATACTTGACAGGAACTCTTCCATGGGGAAGCACTATTTGCATGTGTAAGTTATTTGACAGGACTAAAGGAGTAGGTTGAATCTTTTCAGAGGTCAGAGAATGAACAAATTTTGATCACTTCTGCCCAAATTATGAATGATTTTTGAATGAATTGGAATAGTCAGCAAGCATTTATTGTTCTGTGAAAAGTCAAAAAAATATTACCTTGACTTCAAGAAACTTATTTTTTTAATGTTGAAGGTAATGTATAAAAAAATCAAGTGCATATACATGTGTGTAAAGATGTATTAGGACAAGAGAGGAGAGAGCAGAGGGTAGGGTCCCGACTCTAATTTATATGGAATATTCTTTTCTTAATTTTATGTCTGGATGATAGACTATAAACCAGATAATGACTATCAATTTGAACATTTTTTTCATTTCTCTCAAGAAGAGAGTGATGGAAAAAAAAAGAACCTAACAGTTTTTCTGACCTTTCAAAAGTAAATTCAGTCAATTCAAAGCATTTTGGAGATGGATTTAACTAGATCCTTTAAATGAAAATTAAATGTATAAATTGGCAATACAACCTCAGAAAGATTTAAAAAAAAACTAAATGACAAAATCAGGTATTTGCTTTAACCTGAAACTGTGCTAGAAAGTTTCTGTATGCTTGAAGTCTAACTTATTACAGCTGTGTCAGCATTTTAAAACACTACTTTGCATTCATTCTTCTCTCTCTCTCTCTCTCTCTCTCTCTCTCTCTCTCTCTCTGTGTGTGTGTGTGTGTGTGTGTGTGTGTGTGTGTATACATGAAGATAGAATTTGTGATTTTTGAATGATTTATTTTGGTTTAGTTCTTAAAAAATATAGGCACTGGGGAAGACCTTTGGTGATACTGTTTGTGTCCTTTGTTTATTCTTTCTGTGGAGAAGAAATTGTATAAGTAAAAGTGACATGGTTACCACCTTCATGAAATGTATAGTCTTAGGAAGAATAAAATATCAAATATATGAAAAGCTGTAACATAATGTAGCAAATGCATACACTGAGAAAAGTAAAGTTCATATTTTGGTTTCTAAATAAATTGAAACTCTTTAAGGTAGCTTTGTATAATGAATAGAGACTTTGTCTTAAAAAAAGGAAGACAGAGGTTCAAACCCCACCCTCTGTTGCATATTGGTTCTTAGTCACTAGTCAAGTAATTTTAGCATCAAATTCCCTAGGCAAAACTTTGGGAGACTTTGAGTAGTTGAAGAACTAGATTTGACTCTGGGTAGTCACATAAACTCTCTGAGCCTCAGTTTTTTTTTTTCATCAGAAAAAGGAGGATAATAATAGCACCTACTTCACAGGGATGCTATGAAGATCAAAAGAGATTAAATTTATAAGTGTTTTACAAATGCACAAGTTAGCTGGCCATCACTGTTAGCTATAAAAGGTTCTGACCTGCATTGACAGAGGGATTTTACTCACCTTGGACTTCCTTATACCAGGGAATTCTCAGGCACAATCCTAATTTAAAAATAAATGGTAAATTAAGCACTGTGGCTCATTAACTCATCCACTGGATTGACATCAGTTTCCCTTTTTATGCCACCTTTAAGAACTAGATATTACAAAGTAGATCTTCCTCACCTCCCCATGACTCTCCTCTCACACTGTGCCTTGAAATCAGTTCTTTATAATGTGATGAATTTGCAATGTATAGTTAATTTGAAAATAATACACAAAGATTTGTGTTGTACTTTGAAAAATTCTTAGAACAAAGCATTTGAACATATAGATTACATTGCCTTCTCCTGGTTAACTTCTACCAGACTTACTCTTTCCTCAAAGAAAGTAGAGCAATTGGTCCCAACAATGAATTTAATCCAACAAATCCATTTCTTAAGCATCTGTGTGTAAAGTATTATTTTAAGTCCTGGAGAAGAAGGATTATCTCTAGAAACTGGATTCGCAGAAGGATAGGAGACAGATATCCTAACTTATCAGTCCCAATTAGAGGCCCAGAGAGGGTAAGAGATATAAATATATACAAGATCACAAAGATACTTGATAACAGTCACAGGACTTGAATCCAGGCCTTCTGAGTCCAAGTTTATTGCTCTTTCCTGTTTACCATGTTGCCTTTTCTCTAAAAGCTTCTGGTTGTCAGTGATATTTTGCTGATTGCTTCAAATCCAGCACATTGAAGACCTTCATCAATTAGTTTAATAATCATTCAAATAAATGAAGCCTATCTATCAGAGAGGAGGATTTAGGGAACTGAAGGATCCTAGTATTCAACTATCATTCAATTAAAGAGATAGCTTATACAACTCACCTTTCACTCTACACAGATCTTGGAAAGATACTGAATTAGAAAATTCTTGAAGGATTGAACAGGAAAAATTGCCCTGGAATAAAAAGCAAAAAAGAAAAACAATTCTAGTTCTTAAAGACATCTGAGACACTTACTTGCTTTGTGAAGCTAAACAAGGCACTTAATCCTGATTGCCTACACAAACACATAAATAAACAAACAAACAAACAAATAAATAAGTAAGTAAACAAACTAATTAATTAATTAATTGATTGATTTATAGAAGGCAATTCAAAGATAGGAAAGACATTACCAGCAAAGAGGGTCCGAAAAGGCACCTGATACGGCATCTAAGTGTAGCCAAGGACAATAGCGATTTTAAGAGGTAGGAGGTGGAGATTGAGAAATAGCAAACAGACCAGTTTGAGTAAAATTCACAGCAAAAATGGATAATAAGAAATAATTTTATCCAAATTTCTCATTTTATAAGGAAAATGAGGCTTAGCCAGAGAAAAGAAGAAATTTGCTCATAGATGCTTTTGTTGCTATTGTTGTTATTTGAACTTCATTCTTGAAGAAGACCATAACATCAGGGAGGTGATACCATGACATGAACATGAATTGCATTTGTGTGAGGGGGGTGTTTTGCAGAGTCACCAGACTCAGTTTCTCTTCTAGAGTCATTTGGGTCCAGTGGAAGATATGAATCAGGACAACTGAAGATGGCCCTGGAGGTGAGACAATCAGGGCTAAGGGACTTGCTCAACAGTTACAGGCCTATTAAATGATGGAATCCAGACTTTGCATGTGATATCTTCTGGTATCAAATCTAGTACTTTTTCCATTACTATTTATAGAACATCTTTAATCATAGTGGAGAATTCTGTATCCTAGTGAAATTTCAGAAAAGGTTTTTTTTTAATAACAAGCCTATATTCTCTATGTTACATATATACTATATGTATATCATATATATATATATATATTCACACACACACACATATATATATTTAATTTAGAAACTGTTTTACCTTGGATGAGTCATTTAACTTATATGAGCCTCAGTTTATTTATCTGTTAAATGCATCAGTTGAACTTGATGGTCTCTAAGATCTCTTTCAGATCTAGATCTAGTATCCTATAATATAATTTAATTATATTTTAATATTTAATTTTTCATTGCTTGTTTTCATATGTATATTATCATTATTTGGAATATTGTTAAATGTATTTAGCAATGACTTTTTAAAGCCTATGTACTACATGATCTAATAGGTAATATCCTTTTTAAGAAGCATAGAAAAACATCTTATGAATTAAAGTAGAAAAATGTAATCTTTCTCAAAATTAACTAGTTTTGATTATGATTAGGGTAATATTATTTTGCATTTATGCAGCAGAAGCAAAAGCTAAGAATATGGCTAGCTGGAATCCTAGCCTAGTAAAATCACAATCCAGGAAAAATTAAGATTTACGGTGCTATTTAGATCAGTCTCCCTAGTGGATACATCATGAATAGTTTTGCACACTGCTAAAAACAGTTCAGGTAGGCAATTTTATATTTTAAAGAGATTCATAGGGTAGGAGACTGGTGAACTTGTTCTCCTATGAATTTTGGTGATTTTAATATTATTTTATATTAACTACATCATATTTTGTGTATTAAATGTTATATTTAATTTTATATTTTATTAATATATACAAGTTACCTTTAAAAATGAAAATCAGGTAAGACAAGCAAATAAATATCCTAATTAGGAATCATGCCACAATGAGAGGAAGAAGGAATAATAGCATTAGTTCTTAATAAGGCTTGCTCACTAAAAATGAATTGCTAACCATATGAACTTAAATGTATCAGCTAACAAATATTAACTTACATCTAGACAGGTGAAGTGCCAATGCTATTAAATCCATTTTACAGATAAAGAAACCAAGGCTCTGAAATGTTATGGGTTTTCCCAAAGTTTTACTTATTTTATCATAAGTAAATGTCAGAATTAGGGTCCATCACCTATTCCCAAAATTGCTCAGGCAAGGAACATAAAAATAAATATCTGTTCTTTAAGGAATACTTCAAATCTCCTAGTAGTGAATGGTATATTCAGAATAATTAACAATTAAAATATTCTAGGGATCTTTGTGAATAGTCCAGAATCTCAGAGGATAAAATAATAGTGGAAATGCCCTTTAAAAACAAAACAAAACAAGACCAAAAAAAAGCAATATCTTACAGATAGCTGGAGATCTAGGATCATAAATTTAGAGAAGAAAGGGATTTGAGATGCCATTAAGTTCATCTGTCTCACTTTACTGATGAGGAAATGGAGGCCAAGAGAATTTAAGTAGGTTCTCCAACAGGTTGGTACTTACACTTCACAGATCATATGTGAATATAGGTCCTGGAAGAGTAGTAATAATTATAGTGACAAAGACAGCAACAACAACAACAATAATAATATCTTGCATTTATATCATAAAGTTCACTCTAGGACTCAGTTTTTTTATTTATAAAAATTGTAGACTTGGACTAGGTAACTTCCTTTTGAATCATAAGTAATGAAATGTTTAATCCTTGCTTCTGTTTTAAATTTTTGGTAATTGATAAGCTTTATTTGATTCTCCTATCCCCAGTCTGTAGGATATTTCTTTTCTTTCTTTTTTCCCATTATTTAATACTTCATTTCCCCCAGTTATATGTAAAACAATTTTTGACATTTGTTTTTAAAACTTTGAGTTACAAATTCTCTCCCTTCCTCCCCGATCTCCACCCTCATTGAGTAGGCTTGAAAAGTTATATGTGTGTAACAAACAAAATATTTCCATAATAGGCATGTTGTGAAAGAAAACAGGCTAAAAACAAAACTTCAAGAAAAATAAAGTAAAAAGTATGCTTCCATCTATATTCAGATACTATCAGTCTCTTTCTCTGAAGATGGATAGACTTTTTTTATCATGTCTTTCAAAATTGGCCTGAGATGTTGTATGACTGAGAATAGCTAAGCCATTCACAACTGATGAATTTCAATGCTACTGTTATTTTGTACACAGTACATTTCATTTTGAATCAGCTTGTTTCCAGGTCTTTCTTAGAGCATCCTGTTTATCATTTCTCAGAGCAGAATAGAATTCCATCACAATCACATACAAAAACTTATTTAGTCATACCACAAATGATGGGCATTCCCTCAGTTTCCAACTTCTTAACACAAGAAAAGAGATGGCTAAATATATTTTTGTACATATAGGTTTTTTCCATTTGAAAAAAATCTCTTTTGGGATACAGACCTAGCAGTGACATTACTATGACCTTCCTTTCTTATTTTGGTTATGAATATATAACTTTTTAAATATTTGGTCTTGCTAAACTCTATAACTCCACTGATTTTCTATATAGCTCTGTGTTTGATGGGAGTGCTTTGATTTGGTTTGGTTTGTTGTTGCAAATATTATATGTGGCATAATTTGAATTAGAATCATGTGTGTTCTGATACTAATTTCATTACATAATATCACTTTATACACAAAACACATTGATATTTCCAAATTTGATGACTATACTTACAAATGTATTTATATTCCACATGTACATATGTATGTGTATGTATATATATATATATATATTTAGATCTCTCTATATTTCTATATTTGATGATTAAATGGTATAGAATAGCTCAATTATACAAATTGTCTATTTCTGAAATATAGGCATTGTAAAGAATGAAAGAATTTTTTCTCAGTATAAAAGTAACTAAACTCTTTTACTCTTACCTATATACCAGAGACTGCCTCAGTCAAAGGAATTTGAAGTTGAATATCTTGTTTCATTTTAAATTACTCTTTCCATTTCTGTAAGTGAATTCTTCTGTGAAGAATTGTGAACACTAGTAAAATACTAGCATCATTTTGTTTTGTTTAAAATTACATTCAAGTATGATTGCCATTTTGCAGTAGAAAGGGCATTAATCTTAGAGTCAGGAAGATCTGGGTTCAAATCTCACAATAGTCATTTAGTGACAATGTGACCTTGGGAAAGTCACTTAATATTTTTAGGCCACAATTTCTTCATTTATAAAATAAGAACATTAGACTTGAACTTGCAGACAAGACAAAAATCTAAGAAAGTAATTATGGTTTCTAAATGGCCCTGTATAGAATGAAATATTGAGTTTTGTTTGATAATATATACATATGTTCTCATGCATGCATGTGTATGTGTGTGTATATATATGTATTTATACAAATATTCACATAAAACATGCTATTTTGAATTTGAATATTCCCTTTTAATCCAATCCACAAGAAAGAGAATTTTTTTCTGTTTCTAGGAATGGTGCAAACTTTTAGGTGATCAGCTGCATTGTTTTTCACATGAGAAGTCAAAAAGACTCAAAGGAACATTTTGCCCCCATTTTTTTAAGTTAATAGTGGCTATGCAGGGAGGTCCATTTGAAACTGGTCTAAATTTAATGAAATGTGACTTTGAAGGGGTTCTTGTAAAAATCTACCTTGCTGGAAAACACACCAGAGGCTTGAAAAAAAATAAAGTAAATATTGTTTCAGGGTACTTTGAAATAATGTTCATAGGCAGGCAACATATAAAACACAAGTACATTTTCACCTTTAACCTTGATTAGAATAGAAAGTGCATATTTTAACATGGTTGTTTGAAGCCTGAATATGATTCAGACAACAGTTCTAGTTATGGCTTTCCATCTCATTATATCCCCTCCCAATAGCAGCAGTCAAAGCTCACATTTAAGGTTTAATACAGAATTCACATGAGTTCCATGATAAAACTCATTTTATTAGACCCTCCACGCAATACAAAACATCATTTTCAGGGGGTCACACTGCATCTGTCTAGCTGTCACACCAATATCTTGCTGAGTGCCAGCTGCAATTTCTCAGGTTCTTTATTTATACTGGAACTCATTTAGTTTGATACAAAAGCTATTTCTAAAATGCCTGTAGTATACAAAAAAACACTTTATCAACAGACAGTTGCTTTGCAGATATGAATTTCAGGGAGATTCTCTATGGTTGGGGAAAATGTAGGCAATTGATCATAATAATTTTAAGGAGAAACAATCTTAATTCCAGCAAAAGCACTTTTATTTAGTAAATCAATCCTCTGTTCCAAAAATATCTGATGGCCTGAATTTATGAAAGATTATTGTGATATTTTGTGCCACTCAAAAGTCTCTTAAAAAGCAAATATGTTTTTGTATTGGTTGACTAATATTTTTCTAGTCACTATGTGTTTATAATTTATGTATTTGTTGTCAAGTCAATAGTGGTATCTTGGGTTAATTAGAGTAGCATACAATAGATTACTTATTTCCCAAGAATGGTTAGCTGAATTTCATAAAAGTTTTCACTTGATATCAAATATTTATTGTTCATTAAAAGTAGAATATTTTGCTTAAATAAGTATCTAAATATTTGTTTGCATTCAATTAATGTGATAAATTTAAATAGGGAACAATATATATATTAAGACACAAAGAAATGTAAACACATAAGAACAAGTTATGAATCAAGGAAATTTAATGTCGCCTAAGTTAAGAAAGGAAGAATAGATATTGGAATTTTGACTTCATTGATCCAGGGAAATCCCAGACAGAAACTTCCTTACCAAAACATTCACTATACCCATGCTACCTCAAATAAAAGAAGGTGCAGACTTCCAGTCAACATGGTGGAGAAAAGACAGGCACTGTGTTAAATGATCGTCTTTCTCATCAAAAACAACATTAAAAAACCTCATAACAGAAATTTGATCCACAAAACCTAGAAAGAGAAGTTAGAACACATACCATGGAGGTCTGTCTCAGGGTACCATGGGTGAGCCAGGAGGCAAGAGTAGAGGGCCAGTGTAGGGATAGCCTTGGGGGAAGCCAGAGGGCCAGCCACAGCCATAAAGATTTTGGTGAGTGGTGGGTGCAAGGTCCAACTTTAGCTGTGGAGTCCTTGGCCAGGGGGAGAGGAGCTATGGGAGGATGAGTTCCAGCACAGAGTTTCAGAGCACACTTGGAGAACAAGCAGCTGGGCCAGGGACTTGAGCTCCATGCTTTCAGTGGAACCCTTTGCCCATAGCAAACAATAAACAACACCCCACCCCCCTAAGTAATAGGTGTGGTCAACAGAGTTCACTCAACAGAAAGAGATTAACTCCCTCCCCCAGGGTTCAGCAGGTTATTCAAGTTCAACTCAGGCCCTGCTGCTGAGGACCTCATATACTCCAGAGAAAGTAACCAGCATTCCCTACTAGCTAGCCTTTGGAATTACTAAGCCAAGTGAACAAAGCCTCTAGGATCTTCAAGAGGAAACCTTTGAGAGCCAGCCCCTGCACACACCCCCAACACAAGATTCTAGAAATATGAAGAAAGGCCAGCGAAAAGGGGGCCCATGGAGAAATACTTAGAAGAAATAGATTGTTACCCAGAGATCTAGCACTTCTGAGGAGAATATGAATTGGTCTCCAATCCAGAAAGACTTCCTTGAAGAAATCAGGAAGAAATTTAAAAATCAATTGGAAAAACTGAGAAAAGAAACTCAAGAGAAAATTAAGACCTTGCAACAAGAAAACAAATCCTTGGAAAATACAATTGGACAAATACAAAATGAGAATAACTCTCTCAGATCTTCAATTGGGCAAATGCAAAAAGAAAATGATTCTATCAAAGCTACACTTGGGCAAATGGAAAACTCCTTCAAAAATAGAATTGACCTACTGGAAAAGGAGTTGCAAAAGATAAATGAAGAAAATTCTTCCCTAAAAATTATGGGGGCAGCAAGGTGGCATAGTAGATAGAGCACCAACCCTGGAGTCAGGAGTAACTGAGTTCAAATCTGGCCTCAGACACTTAAGAATTACCTAGATGTGTGGCCTTGGGCAAGCCACTTAAATTGCCTTGCAAAAAACAAAACCTAAAAAAAGTATGGAATCGGTGGAAACTGATGACTTCATGAAACAACCAAGATTCAGTTAAGCAAAACCAAAGGATTGGAAAAAAATAGAAGAAAATGTCAAACACCTCATCAGCAAAACTACTGACTGCGAGAACAGATCAAGAAGGGACAACCTGAGAATTATAGGCCTTCATGAAAACATTGAAGAGAAAAAAAGCTTGGACTTAATATTATAGGATTAGTGATGGAAAATTGCCCTGATATCATGGAACCAAAATGCAAAATAGTTATTGAAAGAATACATCAATCCTCTCTGGAAAGAGATCCTAAAATGGAAACAGCAAGGAATATTGTGCCCAACTTCCAGAACTATCAAATAAAAGAAAAAATCCCACAATCAGCCAGAAAGAAACAATTTAAATATGAAGGAACCACAGTAAAAGGATTACACAAGACCAGGTCACATCAACATTAAGGGATCTAAGGACCTGGAATGAGATATTCCAAAGAGCAAGGGAGCCTGGAATTCAGCCAAGAATCTACTATCCAACAATGCTGAGCCTTCTCTTCCAGGTGAAAAGATGGACATTTAATGAAATGGGAGACTTCCATTATTTCCTGATGAAAATACCAGAGCTAAATAGAAAATTTGGACCTCAAACAGAAGGCTCAAGAGACAGACACATGAAAAGGTGAAAAAAATAAAGGATAAAAAAAACCTGCTATCCAATAAGATGAAATTGGCTATATACGCACTTGGGAGAAAGAATCTGATAACTTGAGAATTGCAACTATTAGAGAGAATATACTTAGCCAGAAGTGATGGACACTTATGTCTTTTCTGTGACTCAGATAGAATGATTTAAAAACAATACTTACTTAAAAAGGGGGACAGTAAGGAGATGGAAGGATGTAGAAGACTGCATGGGGTAAATCTCAATACATCAAGAGGTACAAGAGACCTATTGTAATAGAGGGGAAGAAGGGAGGAGGTGAGAACCACCTGACTGTTCATCTTATCAGAATTGGCTTAAAGGTAAATTAAACACCCACTTAAGTAAAGAAACTTATCTTACATTTTAAGGATTGAAAGAAGAAAAGGGGATAGGGGCCAGGGATGGGAGAAAAAAAAAAAAAGGGGCACCCAATGGTATAGTGTCCAAATTCTTAAAGGAGAAGCTGAAAGAGCTACAGGAAGACATAGACAGCAAAACGCTATTAGTGGGAAACCTCAACCTCCTGCTCTCAGATTTAAATAAATCTAACCATAAAATAAACAAGAAGGAAGTTAAGGAAGTCAATAGATTGTTAGAAAACTTAGATATGATAGAGCTATGGAGGAAATTGAATGGGGATAGAAAGAAATATATACTTTTTTTGTGCACTACTTGCACTTACACAAAAATTGACCATGTTCTAGGGCATAAAAACCTAATGATTAATTGCAGAAAGGAAGAGCTAGTTAATACATCTTTCTCAGATCATAATACAATAAAAATCATATGCAATATTGGGAGAGGGAGATATAGGCCCAGAACTAAGTGGAACCTAAATAACCTCATTTTAAAGAATGATTGGATCAAACAACAAATTATAGAAAGAATTAATTAATTCCTCCTAGATAATGACAATAATGAAACAGCATTCCAAAACCTATAGGATAAACTCAAGGTGGCTGTCAGGGGTTATATTATATCTTTAAATGCATACATCAATAAATTGGAGAAAGAAGAAATCAATGAATTAATATGCAACTAAAAAAATTAGAGAAAGAACAAATTAAAACCCCCCAATTAAATACCAAATTAGAAATTCTAAAAATTAAAGGAAAAGTTAATAAAATTGATAGCACGAAAACTATTGAATTAACAAATAAAATCAAGAGCTTGTTTTATGAAAAAACAATAAAATTGATAAACCTTTGGTCAATTTGATTAGAAAAAAGAAGAAAACCAAATTGCTAGTATCATAAATCAAAAAAGTTAACTCACCACCAATGAGGAGGAAATTAAAGTAATAATTCAGGAATTATTTTGCCCAAGACTATGCCAATAAATTTGAAAATCTAAGTGAAATGCATGAATAGTCACAAAAGTATAAGTTTCCCAGATTAAATGAAGAAGAAATTAAACACTTAAATAACCCTATCTTAGAAAAAGAAATTCAACAAGCCATTATTAAACTACCTAAGAAAAAATTTCCAGGGCCAGATGGCTACACAAGTGAATTCTATCAAACATTTAAGGAACAATTGGTTCCAATTCTATATAAACTCTTTGGAAAAACAGGTGAAGATGGAACTCTGCCTAACTCTTTCAATGACACCAATATGGTGCTGATACCTAAACCAGGAAGAGTTAAAGCAGAGAAAGAAAATTATAGACCTATCTCCCTGATGAAAACAGATGCAAAAATCTTAAATAAAATCTTAGCCAAATGATTACAATAAATTATCACTAGGATGATACATTATGATCAAGTAGGATTCATCCCAGAAATGCAGGGTTGGTTAAATATTTGGAAAACTTTTATTATAAGTGATTATATCAACAACAGACCTATCAAATCATATGACCATATCAATAGATACTGAAAACTCTTTTGACAAAATACAGCACTCATTCCTACTAAAAACACTAGAAAGTGTAGGAATAAATGGATTGTTCATTATATTAATAAACGGTATCTATCTGAATCCATTAACAAACATTATATGCAATGGGGATAGGCTAGAGTCATTCCCAATAAGATTAGGAATGAAAGAAGGATGACCATTATCACTACTATTATTCAATATCATATTAGAAATGTTAGCTTCAGCAATCAGAGAAGAAAAAAATGAAATGAATTAGAATTGGGAAGGAAGGGACAAAAGTCTCACTCTTTGCAGATGACATAATGGTATACCTAGAGAATCCCCAAAAAGTCATCTAAAAAATTTCTAGAAGTAATTAGCAACTTTACTAAAGTCTCAGGGTATTTAATAAACTCACATAAATGCTCCACATTTCTATATATATATATATAGCTAGCAGGATACAGCCGAGAGAGCTTCAAAGAGAAATCCCATTCAAAGTACCCTCAGACAATATAAAATACTTGGGAGTTTATTTGCCAAGGTGGACTCAGAAACTTTTTGAAAACACTTATCAAATACTTTGCAGACAAAAAAGTCAGATTTAAATAACTGGGAAAACATCAACAGTTCATGGATAGGTTGAATTAATGTAATAAAAATGACAATTCAATCAAAATTAAACTACTTGTTTAGTACCCTATCAATCAAAATTCAAATAAAATTACTTTAATGAGTTAAAAAAAGTTGTAAGTAAATTTATATGGAGTCAAGAATTTCTAGGGATTCAATTTTTAAAAAGTACAAAAAAGGTGCTTTAACCTTATTAGATCTAAAATTATATTATATAGCTTCAGTCATCAAAACTGTCTGGTATTGACTAAGAAATAGAGTGGTGGACCAGTGGAATAGAATAAATACAATAGTAGGAAACAATTATAGTAATCTGCTGTTTGATAAACCCAAAGAGTCCAGCTATTGGGATAAAAACTCTCTCTTTTTATCAAGAAAGAGATGGAGAACATCACTAAAAACAACTTAGATAATTCTGATTATATTAAATTAAAAAGCTTTTGCACAGGCAAACCACTCTAACCAAGATCAAAATAAGTGTAGTAAATTGGGAAAAAATTTTTTTCAACTAATATTTCTGACAAAGGACTCATTTCTCAAATATTCAGAGAATTGAGTCAAATTTTCAAAATAAAAGCCATTCCCCAATTGACAAATGGTCAAAGGATATGCAAAGGCAATTTACAGTTGAGGAAATCAAAATGATTCACAGTCACATAAAAATTGCTCTAAATCATTACTTTCTAGAGAAATGCAAATGATACATCTCTGAGGTACCACTTCACATCTCTCAGACTGACCAATATGACCAGAAAGGACAATGGTCAATGTTGGAAGGGATGTGTGAAATCTGGCACACTAATGCATTGTTGGTGGAGCTGTGAACTCATCCAACCTTTCTGGAGAGCAATTCGGAATTATGCCCAAAGGGCAAGAAAAATGTGCATACCCTTTGATCCAGCAATACCACTACTGGGTCTATGCCCTGAAGAGATGATGAAAAGGGGTAAAAACATCACTTGTACTAAAATATTCATAGAATCCCTGTTTGTGGTGGCAAAGAATTGGAAATTAAGTGAATGTCCTTCAGTTGGGGAATGGTTTTAACAAACTGTCTTATACGTATGTCATTGAACACTATTTTTCTTTTAGAGACCAGGAGGGATGGGAATTCAGGGAAGCCTGGAAGGATTTGCATTAACTGGTGCTGAGTGAGATAAGCAGAACCAGAAAAGCACTGTGCACACTAACAGCATCATGGGAGTGATAATCAACCTTGATGGAATTGCTCATTCCTTCAGTGCAAAAACCAGGGACAATTTTGGTCTATTTGCAATGGAGAATACCATCTATATCCAGAGAAAGAATTGTGAAGTTTGAACAAAGACTAAAGACTATGTCCTTCAATTTAGGGAAAAAAAAAACCATTATCTTATCTTGTAATTTTCCTATCTCTTATATTTTCTTTTTCTTCCTTAAAGATACGATTTCTCTTTCATCACATTCAATTAAGATCAGTGTATACCATGGGAAAAATGTAAAGACTAACAGACTGCTTTCTGTGGGAGGTGGGGAAGGAAAGGAAGAATGGGGGAAAATTGTAAAACTCAAAATAAATAAAATCTTTCAAAAAACAGATAAGAGAAGGTGGGCTATTTTGAAATATGGTATAAGAAAATGAAAGAAGTTCAGGACTATCAAAAAATCATTTGAAGAACTATAAACCACTTATTATTGACTATCAAAAGAGTAGATTTTATAGAGAAGTAGAACAGGAGTTAGATTACAGGGAGTTAAGACCTTGAAAAAAAAGAATGTTTAAAGAAGGTAGAACTATACAGTGGAATGTGTGCTCAACTTGGAGTCATAAGACTAATTTCATTTTCATTTCTACCACTTAGTATCCGTGAACTCTTGGACAAATTACTAAGTCTCCCTTGTACTTACATTTTCACCTCTGAAAAATAGTTCACCTTAGATGATGTGTGAGGTCTCCTGTTTTTATATCTATTATCCTTTTGATTCTGCTTAAAGGGAAGGTGAGAGGAGATAGGAAGGTCAAATGAATATTTTTTGATAGAATAAAGAAGATCTGAAAGGTATTATAGATAAAGAGAAGGAACAAGAGAAGAGAAAGATATTTCAATTGTAATACAAAAAAAATATTTGATTGAAGCACCAGAAAGAAAAAAAAAACACTTAAATAACACTCAATTGGGAATTTAAAAAAATGTGTCTGAATCTTGGTTCCATTATTTACTAGATGTGTGACTTGAACAAATCATTTAATCTCCCTAGGCATCAGCTTTCTTTTATTTCAAATGAAAATGCTGAACTAGAATAGATGATCTCTGAGGTTCTTTCCAAGAAATAGTATCAAAGAAAATGGGTCAGTTGGTGAGAAGAGAAACAGTAGAGAAATAAGATAGGATAAATACATAGTAAACAAAGGAGTCTGTCATTGAGTTACTGAGAAGTGAGTTAAATGATCTAATATTGGAAAGCTTTAATTTTTTAAATTATTCTTCCATTGAATTTTGTTTTAATTTCAGTTAAATATTCTCTCCCTTCTTCCACTTCTTCTTCCCATTAATATATGCATATGGCTTAATAGTTTATGTAGCAATTATCTGCTCAGGGTGAGTGAATAGGGTAGGATTGGGGTCTTAAATGAGAATGAAAAGATTATGAAATAGACAATGTAGGGATTTCAATAGGGAATTAATTAGAAATAAACTTGAGTTGCTAAGCAATCAACACCTAGGTGAGATTAAATGACAAGAATTTGTAGTGGACCCAAATCCATACTTTTTTTTTCAGTTCCTCAGCAACATTCAGTAACAAGGAGGACTAGAGGAGCAGGTGGTAGTATATTTGCATCATTTAAAAATTCAAAAGATTCTTTCCCCTTATGTTCCTACTTGTGTTTTTAATGAGTCATTCTTGGTCTTTAGGAAATATCTGAACTAGCCCTACTAAAAACAGACAGAAGGTTAAAATTATTAAAACTTTTTTGTTATCAATTTTAAAAATCACCTGGTTTAGTTCAAGTATCTCTGATTTCAATTGCTATATTCGGTCAATATGGTATTTGTTTCAATATTTATACAGTTCCTTGACTAGGTAATTTAAGTATTTACTTTGTTATTTAATTTTACTCTTTGAAATGGAAATTTTTAAGACATTGTTCCTATATTTATAGAATTTATAGACATTGTTGAAATTAAATAATTCTGTCCAAACAAGCATCTTTAATGCTACATTGTGTGAGATAGGAAAAAAGAAAACTTAAATTGCTAGTAAGGATGTGGGTAAAATGGGCAAATTGATGCGTTTTGTTGGAATCATAAATTATAAATTTGGAAATTCATTTGGAATTCTATCCAAAAATATCACTGAACTAGGCATGGCAGTGATACCATAAAAATATACTAATAGTAACTTCTAACATAGCCAAAAAAAACCCAAAATAAAATCCTGGAAACACATCTATCATTTGGAGAATGACAAAACTATTGTGTATGAATATAGTAGAATATTATTAGTGACAGTCTCAATAATGAAAAAGAAAAAGGATAGATTCAGAAAAATCTGGGATGGGAAAGGCATAAGCATTTTTATATCACGTGCTATGTGCTAGGTGCTTTGCTAAGCATTTACAAATATTATCTCATCAGATTTTCATAAGGTAAGTGCTATTTTTATCCCCATTTTCCAGTTGAGGAAACTCAGGCAAAAGAGAAGATAAATGTTTAAACTAGGTTCACACAACTAGGAACTGTTTAAGACCAGTTTTAAATTCAGCTCTTTCTGCCTCCAGTCATATTATTCTCTGGACCAGCTCCTAGCCACTAGAGAACTGGGAGAACTCCCATTAATTGATGGAGAGTGAAAGGAGCGTAATGTGAACAATTTATAAAAAGACCTATTACATTGTGAAGGAAAACATTTGAGAAGAACTATTATCAATGCAGCAATCTATCACAACTCCAGAAAACTGAAGATGCTTCCTACTTCTTTTTTAAATTTATTTTTATTAAAGATATTATTTGAGTTTTACGATGTTCCCCCAATCTTGCTTCCCTCCCCCACCCCCACCAGACAGATAGCACTCTGTCAGTCTTTACTTTGTTTCCATTTTGTACCTTGATCCAAATTGGGTGTGATGAGAGAGAAATCATATACTTAAAGAGAACAGAATTCTCAGAGGTAACAAGATCAGACAATAAGATATCTGTTTTCTTTTTCTAAATTAAAGGGAATGGTCCTTGTACTTTGTTCAAACTCCACAGCAACTTATCTGGATACAGATGGTACTCTCCTTTGCAGACAACCTAAAATTGTTCCAAACTGTTGCACTGATGGAAAGAGCAAGTCCTTCAAGGTTGAACATCAATCCCATGTTGCTGTTAGGGTGTACAGTGTTTTTCTAGTTCTGCTCATCTCACTCAGCATCAGTTCATCCCATCCCTCCTGGTTTCTAATAGACCAATAGTGTTCCATGACATACATATATCACAGTTTGCTAAGCCATTCCCCAATTGAGGGACATTTACTGGATTTTCAATTCTTTGCCACCACAAAAAGGGCTGCTATAAATATTCTTGTAAAAGTAATGTTTTTACCCTTTTTCCTCATCTCTTCAGGGTATAGACCCAGTAGTGGTTTTGCTAGGTCAAAGGGTATGCACATTTTTTTTTGCCCTTTGGGCATAGTTCCAAATAGCTCTCCAGAAGGGTTGGATGAGTTCACAGCTCCACCAACAGTGTCATAGTGTTCCAAATTTCCCACATCCCTTCCAACAATGATCATTATCCTTCCTGGTCATACTGGCCAATCTGAGAGGTGTAAGGTGGTACCTCAGAGAAGCTTAAATTTGCTTTCTCTAATGATTAATGATTTAGAGCCTTTTTTCATATGGCTAAGGATTGCTTTGATCTCCTCATCTGTAAATTGCCTTTGCATATCCTTTGACCATTTGTCAATTAGGGAAAGGTTTTTTGTTTTAAAAATGTGACTTAGTTCTCTGTATATTTTAGAAATGAGTCCTTTGTCAGAATCATTAGTTGTAAAGATTGTTTCCCAATTTACTACATTTCTTTTGATCTTGATTATATTGGTTTTATCTGTGCCAAAGCATTTTAATTTAATGTAATCAAAATCATCTAATTGGTTTTGGTGATGTTCTCCAAGTCTTCCTTAGTCATAAACTTTTCCCCTTTCCATAGATCTGACAAGTAGACTAGTCCTTGATCTTCTAATTTCCTTATAGTATTCTTTTATATGTCTATGTCCTGTAACCATTTGGATCTTATATTGGTAAAGGGTGTGAGGTGTTGTTCTAATCTAAGTTTCTTCCATACTAACTTCCAGTTATCTCAGCAGTTTTTATCAAAGAGGGAGTTTTTATCCCAATGGCCAGACTCTTTGGGTTTATCAAACAGGAGATTACAATAATCCTCTCCTGCTTTTACACCTAGTCTATTCCACTGGTTCACCGCTCTATTTCTTAGCCAGTACCAAACAGCTTTTAGTGCTAAGCCACATTCATTCGCACATTTTTTCATTAAGCTCCTGGCAATTCTTGACTTTTTATTTCTCCATATAGATTTACTTACAGTTTTTTCTAACTGATTAAAGTTATTTTTTGGAATTTTGATTGGTAGGGCACTAAACAGATGGTTTAGTTTTGGTGGAATTGTCATTTTTATTATATTAGCTCTACCTATCCATGAGCAGTTGATATTTGCCCAGTTATTTAAATCTGATTTAATTTGTGTGAGAAGTGTTATATAATTGTTTTCAAAAAGATTCTGAGTCTGTCGTGGCAAATAGACTCCCAAATATTTTACACTGTTTGAGGTTACTTTGAATGGGATTTCTCTTTCTAGCTCTTCCTGCTGATTCTTTCTAGACATATATAGAAAAGTTGAGGATTTATGAGGGTTTATTTTATAACCTGCAACTTTGCTAAAATTGCTAATTGTTTCCAGTAGTTTTTTAGATGATTTCTTGGGATTCTCTAGGTAGACCATCATGTCATCTGTGAAGAGTGAGAGTTTTGTCTCTTCCTTCCCAAATCTAATTCCTTTAATTTCTTTTTCTTCTCTAATTGCTGTTGCTAACATTTCTAATACAATATTGAATAGTAGTGGTGATAATGGGCACCCTTGTTTCACCCCTGATCTTATTGGGAATGCCTCTAGCCTCTCCCCATTGAATATAATGCTTGTTGATGGTTTCAGATAGATACTGCTAATTATTTTAAGGAACAGTCCATTTATTCCTACACTCTCTAGTGTTTTTAATAGGAATGGATGCTGTATTTTGTCCAAAGCTTTTTCAGCATCTATTGATATGATCATATGATTTCTGATAGGTTTGTTCTTGATATAATTGAGTATACTAACAATTTTCCTAATATTGAACACATCTGCATTCCTGGAATAAATCCTACTTGATCATAATGTATTATCCTAGTGATGTTTTGTTGTATTCATTTTGCTAAGATTTTATTTAGGATTTTTGCATCTATATTCATCAGGGAAATAGGTCTATAATTTTCTTTCTCTGTTTTAACTCTTCCTGGTTCAGGTAACAGTACCATATTGGTTTCATAGAAAGAGTTAGGCAGAGTTCCATCTTTCCCTATTTTTCCAAAGATTTTATATAGGAATGGAACCAATTGTTCCTTAAATGTTTGGTAGAATTCACTTGTGAATCCATCAGGCCCTGGAGATTTTTTTAGGGAATTCAATAATGCCTTGTTTAATTTCTTTTTCTGAGATAGGGTTTGCAGGTATTTAATCTCTTCTTCATTTAACCTCGGCAACTTTTATTTTTGTAAATATTCATCCATTTCACTTAGATTATCAAATTTATTGGCATAGAGTTGGGCAAAATATTTTTTGAATTCTTACTTTAATTCCCTCCTCATTGGTGGTGAGTTCACCTTTTTCATTTATAATACTAGCAATTTGGTTTTCTTCTTTCTTTTTGTAATCAAATTGGCAAGAGGTTTATCAATTTAATTGGTTTTTTAATAATACCAACTTTGGGTTTTATTTATTAATTCAATAGTTTTTTGCTTTTGATTTTATTAATTTCTCCTTTAATATTTAGAATTTCTAATTTGCTATTTGATTGTGGATTTTTGGTTTGCTCTTTCTCTAATTTTTTTAGTTGCATGTTTAGTTCATTGATTTCCTCTTTCTCCAATTTATTCATATAAGCATTTTAGAGCTATAATATATCCCCTGAGAGTTGCTTTGAATGAATCCCATAGGTTTTGGTATGTTGTTTCATTATTATCATTATCTAGGATAAAATGGTTAATTCTTTCTATAATTTGTTTTTTGGCCCACTCATTTTTAAAATTAGGTTATTCAGTTTCCAATTTTTTCTGGATCTATATCTCCTTGGCCCACTATTGCATATGACTTTTATTGCATTGTGATCTGAGAAAGATGTATTCACTATTTCTGCCTTTCTGCAGTTGATCATTAGGTTTTTATGCCCTAGTACATGGTCAATTTTTGTATAAGTTCCATGTACTGGAGAGAAAAAGGTATATTCTTTTCTATCACCATTCAGTTTCCTCCATAAATCTACCATATCTAATTTTTCTAACAATCTATTTACCTCCCTAATTTCTTTGTTATTTGTTTTGTAATTTGATTTATCTAGATCTGATAGCGGGAGGTTGAGGTCTCCCACTAGTAGAGTTTTGCTGTCTATGTCTTCCTGTAGTTCTTTCAGCTTCTCCTCTAAGAATTTGGATGCTGTCCAAATGGGTGCATATATATTCAATATTGAAATGACTTTATTGTCTACGGTACCTTTTAGGAGGATAAAGTTTCCTTCCTTATCTCTTTTAATGCTATCTATTTTTGCTGCTGCTTTGTCTGAGATAAGGATTGCTACCCCTGCTTTTTTTTACTTCAGCTGAAACAAAATATATTTTGCTCCAACCTTTTACCTTTATATGTATCTCTCTGCTTCAAATGAGTTTCTTGTAAGCAGCATATTGTAGGATTCTGGTTTTTAATCTACTCTGTTATTTGCTTATGTTTTAAGGGAGCATTCATCCCATTCACATTCAAGGTTATGATTACTAATTCTTTATTGCCCTCTGTGCTATCTTCCCTCTGTTTGTGTTTTCCCCCTTTCCCCCCTTTTATCCATATTCCCCAGTGTTTTGTTTTTGAATACCACCCCTTCAGTGTGTTTGCCCTCTTATATCACACCTTCCCCTTTCTTTCCCCTTTCCCTTTTTCCATTTTCCCTTTCCTTCCTTTTGATATTTCCCCTTATTTCTCCCACTCCCCTTTTCCCCTTTAAATACTTGAAAGGTTAGATGTTTTATAAGTTAACTGAGTATGTGTAGGTTGACTTTAAGCCAAGTCTGATGAGAAGAAGATTCAGGTGTTTCTCCTCTGCTCCCTTCTTCCCCTCTATTACCATAGGTTTTTTGTACCTCTTAGTGTAATGAGATTTGTCCCATTCAATCCCCTCCCTCCTCCTGTCTCTTTCCTGTCCCCCTTTTAGGGAGGTATTGTATTTTTTTAGATCATTCTATCTAAGTCATAGAAAATTCTTAGTGTCTGTCCCTTCTAGTTCAGTATATTCTATTGAATAGAGTCAAAATTCTTGAGAGTCATTAGAGTCTTTCTCCCAAGTGGGGTTAAAGCCAGTTACATCCCATTAGATAGCAGTCTCATGGATAGGTCATGGATGTCTATCATTTCTGGCTAGGTATATTCTCTCTGTTAGAGTTATGTTTCTCAAGGTTTATGAGAGGCTTTTCCCCCCTATGCTGGGATATAGCCAGTTTTAACTTACTGGATTGCATTTTTTTCCTTTTACTGCCCCCCCTTTTTTTTTACCTTTTCATGTCTCTCTTGAACCTCCTGTTTGATGTCCAAATTTTCTGTTTAGCTCTGGTCTTTTCATCAGAAATTTTTGGAATTCTTCCATTTCGTTAAATGTTCATCTTCTTCCCTGGAAGAGAAGGCTCAGCTTTGCAGGAAAGTAGATTCTTGGCTGCATTCCATGCTCCCGTGCTCTTCAAAATATCTCGTTCTAGGCCCTTTGATCCCTTAAAGTTGATGCAGCCAGGTCCTGCGTGATCCTTACTGTGGCTCCTTGATATTTAAATTGTTTCTTTCTGTCTGCTTGCAGGATTTTCTCTTTTATCTGATAGTTCTGGAGTTTGGCCACAACATTCCTTGGTGTTTTCATTTTAGGATCTTTTTCTGGTGGGGATCAATGTACTCTTTCAATAACTACTTTGCCCTCTGATTCCATGATATCATGGCAGTTTTCCATCACTAGATCCTGTAATATTAAGTCGAGGCTTTTTTTCTCTTCAATGTTTTCAGGAAGTCCTATAATTTTCAGGTTGCTCCTCCTCTATCTGCTCTCAAGGTCAGTGGTTTCGTTGATGAGGTATTTTACATTTGTTTCTATTTTTTCTACTTTTTGATTTTGTTTAACTGACTCTTGCTGTCTCATGGAGTCATTAGTTTCTGTAGACTCCATTCTTTTAATGGGGGAGGAGTTTTCTTCATTGACCTTTCGCAACTCCTTTTCCAATTGGTCAGTTCTACTTTTGAAAGAGCTTTCCATTTGACCAATTGAGGTTTTGAGAGAATTATTCTCATTTTGTAATTGTCCAATTGATGATCTGAGAGATTTATTCTCCTTTTGGGTTTGTCCAATTGTACTTTCTAAGGTTTTGTTTTCTTGTTGCAAGGTAATAATTGTCTCTCCCAAATTTTCAAGTTCCTTCCTTATTTCTTCAAGGAATTCTTTCTGTGCTGGAGACCAGATTGTCTTCTCCTCAGAGGTTCCAGATCTCTCTGAGTTGGGGTCTTTCCCTTCCAAGAATTTTTCTATGGATCCACCTTTCCACTGACCCTTATTCATTATGCTAAGACCTTGAGTTGGGGGGGACTGGTTCACCTGGGCTTGGGATTGCTACAGGCTTTACTGAGTGCAGTTTCTCTGGCTGGCCATTAGGAGGTGCTGGTTGCTTTCTGTGGAGTGTCAGTGACATTGGTTGAGAGGACTTCTCCCTTTGCTTGAGGGAACAAATTAGAGCTATTGAATTCTTTTGCCTTCAATCAATGGTGGGCTTTACCCTGGCCTGAGGTCATTCCTCAGCTGGGCTGGTTCTTTTGCTCACACACATGGGCCTGAGGCAGATGTAGTTTGCAATTGTTTATTTTGGAGGGGGCCTCAGTGCAATGGAGGCGTGGACTCAGAGTTTCTCAGACTTGAGGAGCCCAGCAATGGTGTCCGCAGCTCTCCTGCACCAGACCTCTCCCTGCAGCCCCTTCCCCAAGCTCCAGGGGCACAGCACCAACACCAGCCCCTCTGCTTCCCCGTGGACCCAAGCCCCTTTCGTCCAGTCCCACCACTGATCCAGCAGGTCCACTCTCAGGCTCTCAAACTCCCGGTTCCAATTCAGCTGTTAATCTGCCTGATCCGGGGCTGATCCTCCCTCTGAGACCAGACTCACCTGCCGGTACTCAGCCAAGGCTACTGCGGGAGACAAATCCTGAGGTAGATGTTCTTTCTCCTGGCTTTTCTTTCTGGGTTTTATGGTTCAGATTTATTTTAATAGGTTTGTTTCATGATAGATGGGGAAGAGATCAGGAGACTTTAGAACTGTGCCTGTCTTCTCTCCACCATCTTGACTGGAACTGTCTGCTTCCTACTTCTTGATCCAGAAGTAAGAACCTAGAATTGCAAGATAAGACATATACAGCTTCAGATATAACCACAGCAATGTATGTGCTTATTTTGAATGCCTCCTTTTTTGTCACAGGGCAAGGTATTTATTTCATTTTAAAGTGTAGAGTTAAGAGGGAATTTGGAAAGCCATACCATTGAATTATTAAAAAAAATTAGCAAGAGAGCTAAATGAAGTTCAGAGTGAGACAAAGACAAGCGATGCAAAAATAATAAAAGTTTATTTTTACAATATATCCCCAAACTATTAGGTTTACAATATTCTAAATAAACAAATATCAGACCACACTTGGAGTTTCACAGTTTGATCTGAACTCATCTTTTTTGTTGATTTTTGCATAAGAAATGGATGTTTGTCAAGTTCATAAAAAGAAAAGGAAAAAAAGCTGCAAGAAAAGTTTTATTTTGATTCAGGTAGCCTAAAGGAGCTGTATTTTTTAGAGTAAATGAAAGGTACTTGAAATAAAAATTATCTTGAGCAGCTAGGTTGCACAATGGGTAGAGCACTGGCCCTGGAGTCAGGAGTACCTGAGTTCAAATCTTACCTCAGACACTTAATAATTACCTAGCTGTGTGGTCTTGGGCAAGCCACTCAACTCGATTTGCCTTGTAAAAATAAAAAAAATGAAAAAATGAAAAAATATCTGCTCCCAGAGCTGAAAAGACTTAAGAGGATAGAACCCATATTATATAGAGAAGGAAACTGAACCCAGAGAAATCCAATGATTATCCAAGTCAAACTAAAAACCAATTTTGGAACCATATATTTGAAATGACAAAAAAGATTAATTATAGGGACAGATGTTAAAGTTGAGTGATTTGTAATCTAAATATGTGTGAATATTTGGTAGATGACCAAGTGAAAGTTCTTTTAATGAGGATGAGGAAATCAGTGGTGCCACTACCACAAAGATAAGGATTCTTGGAGAAAAACTCACAAATAGCCCTGGAGGTAAGAAAGTTCAGGATTTTTATTTCACAAGTCTGCAAAGTTACAGATTAAATGTTTTTCTGGAGAGGCAATAAGTTATGTGAGGGCAGGTTGAAAAAGAAAGTCCTAGGGATGAATGCCTGAGGAAAAGAGAAAGAAATAAGAGGTAGCTGGGCAAATATTTGAGTGAGTGAGTTCAGCCTGGTGGGGGATATGAGCCGAATTTTTATGATCCTGCCCACTTTCAGTGCAGGAAAGAATCAGGGAGCAGAATTAAAGGGGGTACTTAACCCTCTCTATGACTGAGATCAGGTAACCTCCTTGGAAGACTGAGACGTAGAATGCTGTAGGAGGAGGACTAGAGGGATTTGGGGGGGTCACCTAGTAAAGATAAAATTTGGGGATAACTGAGAAACAGCAGTCCCTAAAGATGAATGAATTCTCATTCTGTCTGAGGTTTTATAATGATTCAGTATTTTATTATAAAATACAGCAAAATACACTAGTTAAAGAACCTTTATCTGGAAGGGTCAACAAGCACTTTAGGATAGGGTGAATAACAAAAGGCTAGGCTGGGGCAGCTAGGTGGTGTGGCTAGGTGGCACAGTGCATAAAGCACCAGTCAGGAGTTCAGTCAGGAGTACCTGGGTTCAAATCTGGTCTCAGACACTTAATAATTGCCTATCTGTGTGGCCTTGGGCAAGCCACTTAACCCCATTCACCTTGCAATATCCTAAAAAAATAAAATAAGATAAAATAAAATAAAATAAAATAAATAAAAACAAAAGGCTAGGTTAGGCATGGTTGCTTGGCACAACAGAGGGAGAGCGAGAGAGAGAGAGAGAGAGGAGGGCAGACTGGTTCAGAGAGAGAGGACCAGCCAGAGGGGCGGTCCAGCCCAGGTTTTATAGCCTTGATCCTTATATGGGCAATGAGGCCAAAAGGGGAAATCCCTCCCCACTAATTAATCAGTTAGGGGTTGAAGGATGGTTGGAAATGAGAAGACAGGATACAAATTTTACATTGAGCAATGAAGAAATAGAAGTCAATTTATATCTTAAGAACAAAGATCCACACCTTTAACAAAATTCCCAGCATTGAAAGATTACAGAATTCGTTTCTGATTATAATTTTTCTACATTTATAATTCTGGGCATCAGGTTAAGGTTGCTCTTAGTAAATTTACATTTAACAATTACATTCAACAAAAATTTACATTCAACAATTGAAGGGAATTTTTCATCAGATTAGGACTCATGCTGCCAAGGGAGCCCTCCAAAAACATCAAACAGGCACAAATAACATTTTCTTGATATTGAAAAACTAGACAGATACTTCTCCTTCAACATTGAGAAACTCCCCTCCACCAAACATACCAAATAATATGTTGAGCCCTAAATTTCAAGAAACTCAACAATGACTAGAATTGTTAGATAGATAGATAGAAAGAAAGAAAGAAAGATGGATAGATAGTATATAGTAGATAGAAGATAGCTAATTCAATGAATGATTAAACATAGATTGATGAACAGATCATTAAACTAATGGATAGAAAAAGAATGAATGTAGGAATGAAACCCTACTCACCAGTTGTACTATTCCCACTGACCTTGCAAGACCTCAGTCTTATCTTCTACTAACAACTAGACAGAATCCATGGGGGAACTTAATTATTCCAGCATTCTGAGATCCATGATTCAGTTCAGTACTGAGCTTCAAGAAGTGAAAGGCATAGCCAATGAAGGAATATGGAATTCTTGGAATAAAAAAGTGAAGAAGTGAAGAAACCAGAAATACAATGATGATTACAGATGTTTAATTAATTAAACAGAGAGCTAGGATTAAGAAAAGAGTAAGTAGAAAGTTGTCAATAAAAAGCAAGGGATGGTGGGGAGGAACAAACCAATACTAGGTCTTTAGAAGGGTAAGAAACCCATTTTCAACAGGAAAACAAAAACATCAACAGCATGATTAATAAATTTATGAATCCATTATAAAATTATTAAGTCTGCTGACAAGCTACAAGATTGAAAATTGATCAGCGGGGCACAATGTTTTTAAATTTTCTCTGATATCCCAATTGGGAGTGTCCTTAAATTACCTAGTATTTACTTAACTAGTTGCTTGTTGTATTTCCCCATTCCTTTCCCAATCCTTTTAATGTTTGTGCCTTAAGAGCCAGAAGTATTTGTTCTTACTTTTGTATCCTCCAACACCTAACACAGGCTTTTAGCTTAGTTAGATGTTTAATGTTTTTTGAATCCACTTGAGTTTACCAAAATCCTAATTCTGTATTATACATTGCATTATTATATTGCATTATTACAATTATAATTGAATGAGAGACAGCAAAACGTAGTTCATAAAGAGCCACAAAGGGAGCCAGGAAGAATTCTATTCAAATCTAGTCTTTGATACATACTGACTGTGTGATCCTACATAAAGCATGTAATCCTTTAGTGCCTCTAAAACTCTAAATTGTTGAACAACTGGCTGCATCCATTAAGGGGAAAGCTTTCTTATCAGAAGTTCCCTCTATGAATGAAATTCTAAATTTGAACCAAATGCCTATATATTCACTTAATCATATATTACACATATCACAATGTAATTTGGATATACAACATATCAGTGGCAGCTTGGCAAGGCAATTATTAAGCAGGCTTCAGAGTTTGGAAGACCTGGTTTCAAGTCCTATCTCTGTCACATACTGACTGTGACACTGAAATTCTCAGACATCTCTCTAAAATGATGTTATGGCATTGCTATAGGCCATCATTGATGGAGAAAGTTTGATTACCAGGAATTTATTAAATTGATATAAATGGATGATTAAATTGATATAAATATAAGTTAATAAACTGTGGGAGTAGTAGAAATGGTAGTAGAGAAATGAATATGATGGGGCAGCTAGGTGGCACTGCGGATAGAGCACAGACCCTGGAGTCAGGAGGACCTGAATTCAAATCTGATCTCAGACATAGCTGTGTGACCTTGGCTAAGTCAGTTAATCCAATTGCCCTAAGTTAAAAAAAAAAACCTAAAGGGTGGCTAGGTAGTGCAGTAAACAGAGCACTGACTCTGGAGTCAGGAGTACCTGAGTTCAAATCCGGCCTCAGACTCTTAATAATTACCTAGCTTTGTGGCCCTGGGCAAGCCACTTATCCCCATTTGCCTTGTTAAAAAAAACCCTAAAAAAGAGAAATGAATATGATTAAACCTAACAATTTTATTTAATTAAATAATAAATGACAAATATAGCAAATAATATATTATAAGTAGCAAATAATAATTTAGATGATTGCCTATAGAATAAAACACACTGTTATTTTGCAATTTGAGTTAAAGACTCTCTTTAACTTCAAGATTTTAAAGATATTAAACCTTTATTTTCATATCTTTATTTCATGGACTTATTCATATTTATGAAACACTGTACTTGATTATACATGTCTTTTTTCTGTTAAAAAAATCACCCTTGTTTAAAAGAAGTTTAGCTGTGAAAAAGCCTAGTCACTTTGAAACACTGATTGTTCCTTATTTCTTTTTATAAAGTTAATTCCTTAAAAGAAGGATTATGGCCCATCTTCTGTTAAAATTTATTCTAAAAACTGCTTCTTGCATTTTTTCCATTGAATTCTTCATAGTTAGGGCGTATATTCTCCCTGAAACTCCATCCCGATATTCCCATGATATAGAAGAAAGATCACTAGTTTTATATCAGAAGGCATGAATTTAAATTCTATCTCTGCCATTTGCCTTTCTTTTGACCCTGAAATAATCACAAATTCTCTTACACTTAAATTCCTTCTGAATAAAGTGAGAAAAATAATTCTATACTCTATGTATTTCACAGTTATTGCAAAATTAAAGAATTTATAAGAAAACACAATTCCATTCAAATAGAAGTTATTTAATAAAATATTGTAAATAGTTAAGTATAATACAAATGTAAATCATGATTAGGACCATTATCTTAAGAGTTAGAGTAGACAGACACCTGGACCTAGACTTATGGTCATATCTAGCCTCAGACACTGAAAAACTGCATGAGCTTGGGTAAGTCACACAATTGTTGTTTGCCTTAGTTTTTTTTTTACATCCATAAAATGCAGATAATAATAGCACCTGTGAGGTTTCTGTGAGGAGAAAAGGAAATTAAATTTATATAGTATTTAGCAAACCTTAAAACACTATATAATGGTTAGTGGTTGTTAATTGTGTAGTCTTAAATTTAGAAGAGACTTTGAAGTTCAACTAATACAAATCTCACTTGAAGTATGAATCCCTTCAGCAAAATTTCCAACTAATGTTAATTTAACTTAAGATTTTGAAGATTTCCCCAGGTAACTAATTTCATTATAAGATAACTCTAAATTTTAGTCAATTTTTCCTTATTTTTCAATTGGAATTGTTGTTACCTATTGTTACCCTCCAAGCCTCAAAAGAACATGCCTAATCTGCTTCCATGAGAAAAGTTAATATATAATAGATATGATTATTCTAAAACTCCTCTTTTTTTAAATAAATATCCTTAGTTCAGGCACTTAGTTTTGGCTACAGTATCTACTCTTCTTTCTGTCTTGACAACTCACCTCTAGACTTATTATTACTGTTCACTTGTTTCAGTCATATTCAACTTTTGTGAGCCTAGTTCTCCAGCTAATTTTACAGATGAGAAACTGAAGTAAATGAGCTTAAGTGACTTGCCCAGGATGAAATAGCTAATAAGAGTCTGAGGTCAGATTTGAAAACAGGAAGATGAATGAGTCTTCCTTACTTCAGACACTGAGCCACCTATCTGCCCTCCCTCTAAATACATTTCATGAATATATGATCTGATCAAGATACAGTGCCTGTGAGCTCTTCTTAATCTCTCTCTCTCTCTCTCTCTCTCTGGATACATCCATTAAAAATCCACAAATTCTCTTAGACTAAAATTCCTCCTGGATAAAGTGAGAAAAAAATAATTCTATACTCTATGTATTTCACAGAGTTGTTGCAAAAATATAAAGAATTTATAGGAAAACGCAATGCCATTCAAATGGAAGCTATTTAATAAAACATTGCAAATAGTCAAGTATAATACAAATGTAAATTTGCATTGCTTCTATTTGATTTTCTCAATACACCTGTAGCTCAACTCCTGCCAAACCCAAGGACTTTTGCCCATGAACTGTTACCCAATCTTAAAAATTTTCAAATTCAAAAGATTTAGGTCAAGATGGTGGAAAGAAATTAGAATTTCTATTAAATGTTTCTGAGTTTCCCTCAGAACCAACAGTAATCAAGCCTCTTACCAGATTTTGGAGGGAATGAATTCACTGAACTTCAGAGTGAAACATCTTCCAGAAGGCCTGCAGTGTAGGGGCAGCAGAATAAGGAGGAACTAATCTGAGATTCTTGGCTGTGGGAGTGGAGGGTTTGGAATGAGAGCTTTGCTTCATGGTGGGAAGCTCTAGCTGGCTGGGAAAGCTCAAGCATCTGCACCCAGGACCCACATTCAGACTACATGTCTAGAAGACCCCACCCTGACTGGAGGTCCTGGTGGCCTGGTGTGATGTTCCAAGGTGTTCTTACCTTTCTCAACTGCCCAGGTGACTGAGTTCCCCAGTGCTGATAGCCTATCCTAAGAGAGAGTGCTGCACAAATAGTTCAGGCATATCCATAGGTATTCCCTGCTCCCCACTGAGGGAGAAGAACTTGCCTAAGCTGTGAGAGGCTATGTCAGGTCCAACATGAATAATCTAGCCCAGTGACTGACTGCCTGTGCATAACGCACTGATAACTCCAGTTGTCTCCACTGTAGGAAGTAGATTGGCTGCCATTCCCAGCACAGATAGCACAGAGACAGAGCCTTAGGCTTCCCTTACCAGTCAGTCAACTGCCATTAACAGCCCATGGGGCAGCTAGGTTGCACAGTGGATAGAGCACCAGACCTGGAGTCAGGAATACCTGAGTTCACATCCAGTCTCAGACACTTAATAATTACCTAGCTGTGTGGCCTTGGGCAAGTCACTTAACCCCATTGCCTTGAAAAAAACCCTAAGAAAACCCCACCTCAAAACATTAACAACACAGGGCTGTTAGCAGGACTCCAAATTTCCTAAACACCAAAAGTCTGCAAGAAAGCCGCTCCTCTGACACAAGAACCTTGGGATGGGGGGGGGGGGGTGGACTCAAATTGAAGAAAGATCAGAGAAAACCAGGATCCAGTGAAAGTTATCTTGAAGGTAAGAATGGGCAAAACACAAGCTCAGAAAAGAAGAAAAGGGGTCCTATATGTGAAGCTATGGAAGAGAATATGAATTGGTCTGCAGCCAGAAAGACATTTAAGAACTCAGAAAGGGTTTAAAAATGAAATGGAGAGAGAAAGAACTGTGAGTGAAAGAAGGGACTCTCCAGGGCTCTCCCCCAAACCTCTCCAAGTAACTTTAAAAAATTACTCTAACCAAATTCTAGAGTGGCAGAACCCAGAGAAAGACTGAGTAAAGCTATTTTCCAGCCCAAGACAACTAGGAAGATCTGTGGGAAGGGTATTTACATTGGAATTAGAAAGGGACCTGTTGTACAGTCCTGTCCACCTCCAGCTTAAACCATTCAGGACCAGATCTGGGGCATCTGGTTCCCTTGGGGTGCGTACATCTGTGGTAGTAGTGGTGGTTTCTAGAACTCTCAACCCAGGTATTGGCAGGGACAATTGGGAAGCTCAGCAGGAAAACTCTACCACACCAGAAAGAGAGAGGAGCCCAGTCTAGTGCAGGCCTCGGCACTTGGCCCCAGAGGACCAGAAGGAGATCTGGGGAACCATCAGGCACCTTATTCCATAGTGCTCACCCCACAGACGGTAAAGGGACTGGGTGATTGCAGAAGTCTTTTTGTTGTCCCTGAGGCAGGACTCTGTTGCTTCACCCAGACTCAGATCTTGGTTGCAGTGTGAGGCCCCAGACTCAGGATAAGCACAATTGATCCTACTTTCCTGCAGTAAAACAGGAATGTTCCCCACAGTTCTATGGCAGAGGGTAGAGTCTGTGATCATCCAGAGACTAGAGCAAAGCAAGAGAACAGTCATAGCCTCTCATAAGACCTTGGAGGAATTGAAAACTTGCAAGTCCTGGAGAGATGTCCCTGAAAAAAGCTGCCAAAAAGCCCTCAAAATCATGGGACAGTGTGTCCTCCAATCTAAAGCAGAGCCCTACCTTAACAAATAGTTGGGGAAATGAGCAAACAACAGAAGGAAAAACAATCTAACCATAGACAATTACTTTATTCCTGTGGAGGATCAAAATAGACACTCAAATTATAGCAAAAACAAAGCTTCTGAATCCAAAGCCTCCAAGAAAAATATGAATTGCTCTCAGGCTATGGAAGAGATCCAAAAAGATTTTGAAAATCAAATAAGGGAGATAGAGAAAAAGCTAGGAAGAGAAATGAGAGAAATAAAGGAAAATCATGAAAAACAAATCAGCAGTTTGGTGAAAGAGAACCAAAAACTACTGAAGAAAATAACATCCTTTTTTTAAAAGTTTTTTTTGCAAGGCAATGGGTTTAATTGGCTTGCCCAAGGCCACACAGCTAGATAATTAAGTGTCTGAGGCTAGCTTTGAATTCAGGTACTCCTGACTTCAGAGCCGGTGCTCTATCCACTAGCTGCCCAGAAAATAACATCTTAAATAAAAATTAGGGTCAAATAGAAAGAGCAGTCCAAAAGACTAATGAGGAGTAAAAAGCAGATAGAAAAGGAGATAAAAACATTCTCTGAAGAAAATAATTCCTTCAAATGGAATTTAACTAATGGAAGTTGATAACTTTGTGAGAAATCAAGAAACAATAGAACAAAATAAAAAGAATGAAAAACTAGAAAAAAACTGTGAAATATCTCATGGGATAAACAACTGACCTGGAAAACAAAACCAGGAGAGATAATTTAAAATTTATTGAACTAACTGAAAGTCATGAAAAACATAGGAACTTAGACTTAATTTTTCAAGAAATAATTCAGGAAAACTGTCCAGCTAACCTAGACGTAGAACATAAAACAGAAATTGAAAGAAGCCATCCATCACCTCCTGAAAGAGATGCCAACATGAAAACTCCCAGAAATATTATAGTCAAATTCCAGAACACACAGTCAAGGAGAAAATATTACCAATAGAAAAAAAAAACCCTATTTCAAATATTGTGGATAGCATAAGATTTAGCAGTATCTACTTTAAGGGCTCAGAGAGTTTGGAATATGACATTCTGGAAAGCAAAAAATCCTTGTAATAAAACTAAGAATCAACCCAGAAAAAAAAAAGGAAAAGATGGATAGTAGACTTTCAAACTTTATTGATGAAATGACCAGAGTTCAACAGAAAGTTTGAGCTTCAAGTGCATGACTTAGGTGAAGTATAGAGAGGGTGAATTGGAAGGTCAAATTATGAGGGGCTTACTGTTGTTGAATTACTCTTCTACATACATACAGAGAGAGAGAGAGAGAGAGAGAGAGAGAGAGAGAGAGAGAGAGAAGGCATAGGAGGGAGTTGAATTTGAAGATATAAAATATTAAAAAGATGGAGTCAATGAGGAAGAAAGTAATGAACTGAGAGAAGAAAAGGAGAGGTAGAATGGGGTAAATTATTTCACATTAAAAAAGATGAGGAAAAAGTTTCTGCAGTGGAGTGGAAGATGGTGAAGGTGAGCGAGTCTTACTCTCATTGGAAGTGGCTCAGAGAGGAAATAATATTCACACTCAAATGAGTATAAAAATCTATCTTAACCTAGAGTACTAGTACTAAATGACTATACTGATCTGCTGTTTGATAAACCCAAAGATTCCAGCTTCTGGGATAAAAACTCACTCTTCTATAAAAAATTGTTGGGGAAACAGGAAAGTAGTATGGCAGAAACTCAGCATAGAACAGCATCTCACATACTAAATGAAGTTAAGTTTGAAATGGGTCCAGAATTTGAAAGTAAAAGTTGATATCGTAAGCCGATTAGAGAACAAGAAAAAGTTTATTTGTCAGCTCTATAGAAAGGGGTGCAGTTTATGACCAAAAACAGAGAATATTATAAAACACAAAATGGATAGTCTGATTAAATTAAATTGAAAAGGTTTTGTACAAACTGAACAACTTAGATTAAAAGGAATGAAGTAAATTGTGAAACAATTTTTATAACTAAAGTTTCTGACAAAGCACTCATTTGTAAAATAATTGAGTCAAATTTATATGAAAACAAATCATATTCCAATTGATAATGATCAAAAGATATGGAAAGGCAATTCTCAGGTGAAGAAATAAAAGCTATCCATATTCATAAATAAAATTGCTCTAAATCATTATTGATTAGAGAAATGCATTTTTTTGGGGGAAATGCAACTCAAAACAGCTCTGAGGTACTACCTCACACCCATCAGATTGACTAACATGTCTAAAAAGGAAATTAATCAATGATGGAGGGGATGTAGGAAAAGTGGGAGACTAATACATTGTTAATGGAATTGTGAATTGATCCAACCTTTCTGGAGGGCAATTTTGAATAATGCTCAAAGGGCAATAAAACTGCCTATATCCTTTGATCTAGCAATGACAGTACTAAGTCTGTATCCCAAAGAAGTCACAAAAAGGATAAAATACCCACCTACACAAAAATATTTGTATCAGCTCTTTTCATGGTGGCAAAGAACTGGAAATTGAGAGCATGCCCATCAATTGGAGAATGGCTGAACAAATTGTAGTATATGAATGTGATGGAACATTATTGTTCTATAAATATTCTGATGGACAGAACTTCAGAAAAGCCTGGAAAAATTTAAATGAACTAATGCTGAGTGAAAGAACTGAACCAAAATATTATTCACACTAACAACAACATTGAGTGATATTCCACTGTGATGGACTTGTTCGTTTCTACAGTACAATAATCAAAAACAATTCTAAAAGACTTGTGGTAGAAAATATCATCCATGTTCAAAGAGGGAATTGTAAAGTTTAAATGCAAATCAAAGCTTATATCTTCAGTTTTTAAAAGGGTCTTATGTATCATGATGGTTTTTTTTTGCTTGGATATTTTTTCCTTCATTTTGGATTTGATTCTTCTTTTACAACATGATTAATATGGATCTATATTTAGCATAGTTAACACATGCAGAGCCCACATTAGATTGCTTTTTGTCAGTGGGAGGGGAGATGGAATAGAGGTAGGGAGAAAACAAAACTCAAAACCTTGCAAAAAATAATAGATGAAAACTATAAATGTATATTGTTGGAAAACCAAATAAATGTAAATATTTTTTTAAAAAATCAAAAGATTTAATATTTTGATTATTAAGAAAATGGAAAAGGAATGGTTACTTCAAATTATAGGCCAGAGAGTTTTTTGCCAATTTCTCATAAACTGATAGAATGAATGACTGAAAGGATTATTTATGAAACTTTGAAAGAGAAAAAAATGATCTAAGAGACATCTTGGGATTATTAAGAGCAAGTAATACTAGATTAATCTCATCTTTTTAAAGAAAGGTTACCAGAACAAATCAACAAATCTTTGGGACAGATTCTTTCTATGCAATTGTTGCAGCTTGCTTTGCTTTGGGGCCCTTTCATCAATGACCTCCCTCCTGGAGGGGAGCTGAGAATAAGGAGTCAAGCCACATTGCCTTATGCCTCAAGCTCAAATTTATTACTGCTTAGCTTCTAACATATATACTATTAGGTCTTCTGGGGTAGAACAAAGAAAATGAGGAAATGGGGGATGTGCAAGCAGTCTACATGCAGCACTTGTGTTACAGGATAAGGGGGTATGTTAGGGAGGAGGTGGTAAAACACAGCTGTGTCCTGTGCCTTGGGCTGTGGGGTGGAAAGACCAGCTCCCAAGGACTCTGGCGCATCTTATCTCTCAGGGCAGCATGCCAGCTCCCGAGATTGTGTCCAGGTGGTGGTTATTTGAAAATGATCTCTGTCATGGCCATTAGAATAGCCTGTGTTCCCACATGCAATTGTAGATAAGATTAATTCATATAAACTGAATGATAGTGTATCATTGTGGAGTTAACTTGAAGGAAGGTTCTAATGGAAGTAGCTACGGAGAACAATGGAAAGGGTGCTGGAGTGGGCATCAGGCAGACCCGGGTCCAAATTCCTCTTCATATGCTGATTTAAGCAAGCCATTTCACTTTTGACTCCCTCAATTTTTGCATCTGTGAAATAATATATACTTTCCTGGGCTAATGATGATAAAATGAAATACTATTTTGTTAAGTACTTTGTAAACCTTTAAGTATTATTATTATGAGTAATAATAATAATAATAATCTCTAAGAAGATAAAAAATAAAAATTGGAAGACATCTTAGAGGTCATTTAGTCCAATTTCATTTTGTTTAGAGTAGGAAACTAAAGGCTATGAAGGTTAAGTGACTTTCCCAAGACCACTTGGATAGTAAGTGACACCATCAGGATAATTATTATTGTTACTTTATGATTTATATTCTTCTAAACAATTGAACCTACAGAAAAGATAGTGTCTAGTCCTATGATTTCACTATTACAGGGAATTTCTAAATTTCTCTACCATTGCAGATTGGCATCTTGCCAGCAATTTATAATCCTAAAAAGTTTATTTACCTAGAGGTTAATAACTAGGCTAAACTGGCATTATTCATGAAAAGCAGGACACAACAAGCCCAAATTTTGCATGCCATTTCTGTATCCACTATCCTATACAGCTTCTTTAAGCCAGAAAAGATCATACACTCTTACTTATAATATAGTGCGAACATATTTTTTCTTTGCCAGAGGAAATTCTAGCATCTAACATTTCTTTTCATCATTGTAAATATGTATTAAAGAGCATTCTACCTCACTTCATTCACCTTTTGTCAAAGCAGATAGAAACCTCATTTGTTCTGGGAGAAAATTAAGCAGATGTATTTATGATTTATTAACTGATTACTTAGTGGTGGCATTGTTCATCTCACCATGATTGGTTGATTTTCTGTAAGTCACAATCTGAGTTTCTTTAAAATTTAAACTCAGAAGTTAACACTGTCTTGTAGGTGTACATCATCCCTAACAAATCCATAATCCCCCCAAAATAAAAAAATAAAAAAAATCCATAATCCCATTGGATTGTGTGCTCATGTATGTATGTACTCTCTCATGAACAAACACACACACACTCCACTAAAAACCAAAATAGAGCTGAAATTCTGGCTTTTTATTATCCTCAGTTGAAGATTGTCCTTTAGTCAAAACTGAGCCAAATCCCACAAAAAGCCATTCACATCTCTGACTCTAGGTTTGCTAGAGGAAGGTGCAATTACAAGACTTTGTGGTATGACATTCAGTGGGGAAAATGTCACTAGAAATGTTGATAAGATTTTTTAATGTAATTATGTCCAAGATTTATTCACTAGAAATAATAAGACTGGCAACTAGTGCTGTTGACTTTCCTCCCTGGTGACTGATAATTGTTGGCACTAAAATCCGATTCTCCTGGCTTCCCTCTTGGCTATGGTAGGGCTGTCCTCTGTGGCTGCACCATTCCATCCAGAGAGAACAGAACAGATAATAAGCCCTCCAAATATATAGTCTTGGCTTGTGTATGTTGACCAGTCAAACATGCCAAGTATCATAACTAATTATATATGGACATTGTTAGTTGGCATTGACTATATGCACCACAAGATACAGAGAGGAGTTAAAAATGTAAATGTCAATGCATTGGCAGGGGTACCTAATGCTTCAATCCCTGTTCATTTCAAAAAGAAAAAGGTATCACTGAGGCTTGCCTGATACAATTCATTCCAACTCAACAAGAATATATAAAATCTTATATTAACTATATGTCAGGTATTGAATAAGTAATACAAAGACAAATATGTAATGGTACCTGCCTTCAAGAAACTTCTATTCTTCTGGAGAAAGAAACATGTAAACAAATAAAAATAAAATGTAATAATTACAGTAAATAAATACAAACGGATTTGGAACATAAGGATAGGCAATAACTAGGGAAATAATAGGTATATTTCTAGGGAAGCAGACCTTGAACTGAATCATAAAGGGAACTAAGGATTCCAAGTTGGGGGTGGGGAGGATTTGGGAGTAGGGGAAAGATGGTAATATTATGAGCACTTTGACATGTCTTGTATTTGAAATGCTAGTCCAGGAATTTCAGGTCAAATAGAGAGGACAGATGGAAAGAGAGAATAAGAGAAAACTTAAAATTTGATAGTCTTGGGGGATGAGTGTAGAAGGTAGAGGCAGGGGAGAAGAAAAAGTAAAGGAAAAAATGATCATTGAAACCAGAGAAAGAAATTGATATGTAGTCATCAGAAAAGTATGAGGAAAACTAGGAGTGAACCTGTGGTATGTTTGAGAGTAGACAGGAAGGAATATTGAATCAACACTATGTATAACCTTCTCCTTTTTCTCTCTTAGAAGAGAAATTTGTGTTCGTTGAAAAGAAGGAAAGAAGATAAAAAGGAAGGGCTTAGACAGAATGACATGGGGGTAAAAGTATTAGATTAAAGGTCATAGTATCACTGGATCATAGATTTAGAACTGGAAGGGAAATTAGAGGGGCAACTTTATTTTACTAATATTAAGACACAGAGAGGTTAAGTGACTTGCTCAAAGTCACATAGTTATCAAATGTCTGTGACAGAATTTTATTCCAACTTCTCCCAAATATATTTCCACCATCCTATTTTCTAGACCATGATTACAGAAGTGGGGCATTGGACTGAGTAGCCAAGGTGGGGTGTGGGGTAAAAACAAAGAAAACAGAAAATTCTAGACTTGGGGAACCACCGTTCCAAAATGCCAGAGACAGGAGATATGCCAGGCATAGTCTAAGACCAGGCTAGTGTACCCAAATAACAGAGGAAAATAAAGTATAAAAAGACGTTAAAGGTAGAAAAAAGCTAAATTCTGGAAATCCAAATGCAGTACCAACTGTATGCTGCTCATTTAGGGGATCATCCCATTATTCAACATGCATTTTTTTAAAAAAGTCACCTTACTCATTTAGACCTGTTATCTTATTTTAAAATAATAGCAGAGTTTGAGATGATTTATGATTCTCTTTCCTTTTGTAAATCCTATGGTCTTTATAAAGAATGTTTTGGTAAATGTTTTAACCACCAGTTTAAAAAAACCCATCACAACACATTATTTACTACATTATATTATATTTTATTAATTATATTATATTTTATTTTTATATGTTAATATAAATTAACATTTTCTCTATCACTTTTATAAGTTTTGACAGTCAAAATAACCCCAGTAAATCAAATCATGATGTGTTCAATTTCCATTGGGTAAATGTTCAGATTGAAAATGTAATACTCTGCAGAACCCTGTTACTGAAGAAAGAATAGAAATTAATATAGTATTTTCCTTCCTTTCCCCCCATTTAAACCCTGGTCCAACCCCTAGAGTATTATTTACAGATAATTTAATCCATTTTCCCATTCCTCACCCCAAGTACCTAACCAGTTTTATTATACGGCAATCATTGTGCAAAGTGTTGGAAATACAATATAAGTTTAAGACAATCCTTGCTTACCTTTAAGTGGTTTATATTCTATTGGGAAATAACAACCTAGGGAGCTGGAAAGAGAGTAGCTGGTATTTGGAGCCATGATGACCTGATATTGAGAGCTGGGCAGCAACAAGATGAGACGATAGCTGACCTATCAAGGCTGATGGTTCACTAATAGAGTAAAAATTATAGATGGAGAGGAGTTAAATATGATTGTCCAAGGTTAATTGGCCTGGCATGGAGTGGATCTATGAAGTAATGTGCCTAACCTGGTAGTTGGTATTTATTTAATGTTTATTTGAATTAATATATAATAAATTTCCCGAATTTACATAATTTAACAATAGAAAACACTAAAATGAACAGTGAGTTTTATGCATACTGAAAAATCAACTCCTTTGAAATGCTTTTTTTCTGAATTTGTTTCATTTTTATAGATCAGAAGTATGCCTTCTTCAGTATATATATTTCTATATGATAATATGATAAAACTACTACTCATGGCAGTTATCACCAACTCTGCAATTTAGAGTTTTATTTCTCTGAGGAATACAGAAGTTAGGTGACTTACTGAAGGTCATAGATTCAGTATATCTAAACAGGAAGATCTGAGTTTCCTTATTCCTAAATCTGAGGCCTGATTTTTTCTACCCATTATTTTATGATTCTTTCTCTCCAATATTTGATACAAGACCATAATCACCTCAGAAGAAATTTCTCTTTGATTTTACACATTCTTTATCATTAAAGAACATTTACTCATATTCATCGTTGAAATATCTAGAATTTCAAAATAAATAAATTTAAATCCAAATGTTTGTAGTTTCATTAAAAATACAATGATATAATGCAGCCTAATTCTAAACTTGTTTAAACATTTTTAATTCCATAATAATAATAATAAATATTATTATTATTTGGTAACTCATTTAATATTACTTAAAATTAAGGTATAAAGTAATTATTTTATTTATGGTTTTTATAAATAGGTTCACAGGAAGATATATGTAGTCAAATACTGAAGTTGATAACACCAGTATGAGAGGCACAATTCAAATTGGTAAGTGGAAAATAGAAAATGCGTTTGCTTTTACTACGTCTTTTGTTTGTTAAACCAAGAATTCATCAGCTTTTACATAATGAATGGCTGAAAACAGATTAAAATGGTCTAATTGTATGGACTGGAGAAATTATTCTTAATCATGTCTACTTTGTTAGACATCCATAGTTCTTGCTGGCTAACTATTTTATAAATGTTTGTCCTATATTTTCCTGTGTTTTAAGTGATCAAGGAGGTAGCTACTTGGTAAAGTCAATTCTGAGTTCTCTAGATTATGAGAAGAGAATATCAAATACTACTTGAAAAACTTACACTAGACAGTTGATTTTTTTTAGTTTTTACGAGGCAATGGGGTTAAGTGACTTGCCCAAGGTCATATAGCTACATAACTATTATATGTCTGAGACTGTATTTGAACTCAGGTCCTCCTGACTCCAGGACTGGTGCTCTATCTACTGTGCCATGTAGCTGCCCCTAGACATTAGTTTTAACTTCCTCTCTTGAATAAGTTTTCTATGATAAAGAAAACAGGCTACATTGACTAAGTTAAGCTATACTTCCCCTGTAATGCTATTTTTTGCCTTATTTAAAAATGATATTCATTTTATTTATTTCCTGTGTTTTTCTTCTCTCTTCCATTCCATATTATTTAACTGAAACAATCATAGAATTTTCCCATTTCTTGTATTATTTTCTTCAGGTTTATTGCATCACCTCTTATAGGCATATCCATAGTAAAGCATTCCATAGCAAAGGCCAAATGCATCTCAACACCCAATGTTTCATAAAGTTGACAAAGGAAATTACAGCATTTTGGTGAAAAGTAAAATCCTCATCAAATCAGTGATAAAGCTTTTACTCTATAGGTGGTTACATTTATTTTTCAGCTCTGCAAAAATGATTCCAAGTATTTACTATGCTATTTTATTAACAATTATTTTCCATCTGTGTCAAAGTAGCTATCAGATGTTTAGGAATAACTTTTGGTTGTGGGCAAATATTAGAGACAGCATAGTTTAGTGGACAGAACAAATTCAAATCATAGGAATTCAAATCTCAATTTTGATCATTAGAACATAGGATGAGTCATTTAATCATCCTGGGCCTCAGTTTCTTCATATATAAATTAAAGGGCCTGAAGAAGATGACCTCTTTCCTCATATATAAAATCAGGAATTTGAACTAAATGAATGATGCATCCTTTCCATCTCCAAATGTTATTATTGTACCTTTAAAATATTTCATTGATTGGAACTAATGGTAATAAACTACTTATTGTAGTTTAAGATGAGAACAATGTAGTTTAAAAAGGATTTGAAAGTTTCAGATCTCTTTAGTCATATGCCTATTTTGATTGAATCCAACAAGAATTTATATAAGACTAGAGTCTCCCATCCATACATCAACATCATTCCAGAGTCTTTGAAATGTAAAATAACATAAAGTGCATTACAAATCACCCTTGATAATAATCATGAAGTTAATACCATTCCCAAAATAGAAGGGAATATATAGATCAGTGAAATTGCAGATCCATTTGTGTCTCAGGCACTGGTGATTCAAAGGCAAAGATGAAACTATTCTTGCCCACAGGAAGCTTATATTCTATTAGGGATGGCATGCACACAGAGAAGAAAATACAAAATATTTGGAAAGAGGAGAGTAGACTCTAAATATTTCCAATTCAGGAAAGATTCTTATAAAATGATCCTTGTACTGTCCTAAAAAGAAGCTAAGGGAGATATACAGGAAAAAGAATATTTCAAGGGTTGGAGGTACCACACAAAAACATGAGGTTGGGGACATGAAATATATACAGAGAACAAGTAGGTCAATTTTCTTGAACATAAAGATTGAAGCACATGAGGAAAAATATGGGGATATTATTCTAGAATCATAGAAGGGAGTCAGATTATAAAGGATCTTAAGCTACACCACAACAAAAAACAGTATTTGTATTTTCTCCTAGAGAAATCAGAGAGAAAGTTGAAGTGACTTTTTGTTGGTTTTGTTTTTTACCATGAAGCAGATATGGTTAACACTTTGCTTTAGGAACATTAGTTTAGCAGCTGTGTGGATGACTGAATAGAGAAAAGATTAGGCAGAGACTGAACAAAGAAGAAATCTTCAGTATTTTAAGGCAAGAAGGAAATATTCCATGTTGTATAATTGGATAATTAAGCTTATTTAATTTATTTTCTTTACCACCACTTGATTTATATAGAAGAAAATAAGTTGGTTAACACTAAAAGAAATATATATATATATATATATATGCATATATATATATATATTAGTTATGTACTGATTTTCTATTTGCTTTGTTATGTAGTAAACAAAAAAGATGTAAATGAATGATTTTACCTTCCCTCTTATATCAGTATAATTATCAAAATTTTAAATATATTAGTTTTAACTTGTTGCATCAGCCTGGAATGAGAAATAGGTGATCTGCTTTCTATTCAGAAAGACATGGTTCAAGTATTGCCTTTAATGTATGACTGTAAATGAATATTAGCACCATAGAGAATTGTCTAAGATTATAAATTTCATAAAAAACTGAAAATATGATGATCTAAATTGGTTCAGGGAGTTTCCACACTAGGAGTTCTCTCATATAAATGCAATTACAGATTTGAACTACATTTCACTAATCCCTCAAAATAATCTTTAATGAATATTATCAGAAGATACTCTTTAAGAGAGAGATATCTTTTTAAGAGACTGGTATGATTGCATATTACTACACCAGAAGTTTTATTGCTAAGATACATTCACTTTGGCAATTTGGTAATTTTACTTATGTGAATATTGTCCTATCTGACACATATTTCACCTCTTCTTCTCTTTATTTTGTGGTTATTATTCATGTATTTTTTCTCATAAATATTCTTTAGAGCAGGTGTATCCAACCTGCTGCCTGTGGCCCATTTATGTGGCATTATTACCTTTTCTTATTTGACTCAGTGGTAATATGGGTTATATTGTAGTCATAAATAAATATTAAATGTTATGTGTTTTTTTTTTGGGGGGGAGATGGTTAATGTGGCCTAGAAGAGCTAAAAGATTTAAAACCCATGCCTTAGAGAATCCACCCAATACATAGGGGATATTCATTTTTATCATTTTAGTATTTCTATGTACTGAAGTACCTCAGTTTTTTCATCTATTATTGCATCCAATTCTAAAAATTTGATTCAAACACCATTTATTAATTTTATTCCAGTTCACTGCTTTTATCTCCTGAAATAAAAAAGACTTTATTTCTCCAGGTGGGATAAAACAAATATCCAAGTGATAATTGTGTACAATTGTAGAAAGTATATAGATTAAGCTTTTAAAGAAATCTTTTCTTTGATACAATATTAATTATACTGTCTACCTAGCAGGATCAAATTAAATAATATTGTGAAACCCTTTGTACATTTTTGATACATAAAAGTATGCAAACATTATCAACATAATCATCAATTCTTAGCTGACATTTTAGCCATCTGGACTTCACCATATGAAACTTTCTTCTATCAAAATAAATAAGCAGGCAGAGCCAATATGGCAGAGTAGAGGCAGAAATTCCCACATACTTTCCCCCAGACCACTCCAAATACCTTCAAATAATTATTATAATCAAATTATAGAGTGTTGGAGCCCACAAAAAGACTGAGTGAAACAATTTTCCAACACAAGACAACTTGGAAGATCCATGGGAAAAGTCTGTTATTCCCATATTAGAAAGAGCTGCAGCACAAACCTGGCCATGCTGGAACTAACCTTCTCTAGACATTCAAGAATGGCCAGTAGGGAGCCCGGTCCCTAGAGGTGCCTGGGTTCATGGAAGTGGTAGTGGTTTCTCTCAGACCAGAAATTACCAAGACACTTGGAAGCTCAGCAGGAAAAACTTGCCTCGCCAGGGTAATAGGGGAACCCAGGTTAGTGTGGGCCTCAAAACAGACTTGGCCCAGGGACCAGGAGCAGGCCTGGGGGGTAGGGGGGTACCAGACCTGTCAGCTGCTTCCAGAGTGCTCAACCCACTGACAGTAAGGTGATTGAGGGAGAATGCAGAGGTTTCCCTGCTATCTATCCCTGAGGCAGGATTCTGTGACTTTGTGTTCTCAGATTCAGGCTACAATCTGGTCCCCAAGTCTCAGGAAAAGGAGCTTTACTTTCCTCATGGAGTGGGGACTCTCATCATAGTTCAAGGGAAGATGGGAGTGTGTGTGTGTGTGGTCATCCACCGATCAAAGCATAGACCAGGAGAGTAGTTAGAGCCTCTCATAAGATTTTGAATGAACTGAGGGCCCTTGGGGGAGCTGTCCCAGAAACCCCCAAAAGCTTTGGAAGTGTGGCAAATCAGTCATAGACTGAAAAAATGAGCAAACAATACAAAAAGAAGAACCTGACCATAGAAAATTATGTTGGTCCCATGGAGCTTCAAAATACATGCTCAGGAGATGACAAAGTCAAAGCTTCTGTATTCAAAGCCTCTGAGAAAAATAGGTAATGGTCTATGGAAGAACTCAAAAAAGGACTTTGTAAATCTAGTTAGAAAGGTAGAGGAAATATTTGGAAGAGAAAGCAGAGAGAAAGAGGAAAGTCATGAAAACCAAGTCAGCAACTTGGTGAAGGAATGTCAAAAAAATACTGAAGAAAATATCATGTTAAACCCAGTTTAGGTCACATGGAAAAAAGTAGGCCAAAAAGAAAATGAGAAGAATGCCTTAAAAAGCAGAATTAATCATTTGGAAAGGAGATTTAAAAAGGTCTCTGAAGAATATAACTCCTTCAGATGTAGAATAGAACTAAAAGAAGCTAATGACTTTGTGAGAAAGCAAGAAAAAATAAAATAAAAGCAAAAGAATGAAAAACTTGAAGAAAATGTGAAATATCCCATTTGACAATCAACTGATCTGGAAAACAGAAAAGATAATTTAAAAATTATTGTGATACCTGAAAGTCATGACCAGGAAATAAGCCTAGATGTCATTATTCAAGAAATAATCCAGCAAAATTTCCCTGAGATCCTAGAAGCAGAGGTAAAGTAGACATTGACGAATCCACTGATTATTTCCTGAAAGAGATCTCCCCTCCAAAAAAGAACTCCCAAGAAAATTATAGCCAAATTCCAGAACTCCCAAGTCAAAGAGAAAATACTACATGCTGCCAGAAAGAAACACTTCAATTAACATGGTACTACAATCAGGATTGCACAGGACCTTGCAATGCCTACATTAAGGGCTCATAGGACTAAACTATAATATTCTGGAAGGCAAAAGAGCTTTGATTACAACTGAGAATCAAGATGGATTTTCAGTGAAACAGGGGACTTTCAAACTTTCCTGTTGAAACCAACAAAACTGAACAGAAAGTTTGATCTTTAAGTACAGGGCTCAGGTGAAGCATAGAAAAGATGGATGGGGGTGGCTAGGTGGCGCAGTGGATAGAGTACTGGCCTTGGAGTCAGGAATACCTGAGTTCAAATCTGACCTCAGACACTTAATAATTACCTAGCCGTGTGGCCTTGGGCTAGCCACTTAACCCCATTGCCTTGCAAAAAAAAAACTAAAAAAAAATGATGGATGGGAAGGATTAATTATGAGGAATTTAATAGTGTTGAACAGTGTGTATTCCTGCATGGGAAGAAGATACTGATAAAAATATGAAACTCCTCATTTATAAGACAGAAGGAGAACATATAGACAAGGCACAGGAGGGAGTTGAATATAATAGTAATTATACTTTTGAATTAATGGGTGAAAAATGAAAGTGCTGGAAGAAAAGGAAAGGAGAAGTAGAATGGGCTAATATATTTCATACTGGAAAAAATTGAGGGACTTCTGGGTGAGATGGAAGAGAGAAGACAAGCACAGTTCTAAAGTCTCCTGATCTTCCCTTATAAATAATATGAAACAAACCTCTTAACAGAAATATGATAAGCAAAACTCAGAAAGAAAAGCCAGGAGAAGAACATCCATTTCAGGATCTGTCTTCTGAGATCCTCGTTGAGTCTGAGGGCAGAGAGCAGACTCTGCAGGGAGCACAGATCAGTGAGAGCTTGGCAGCCTGGATAAATCATGGATTAGCCTGAGTAGTAGCAGGGCTGGAGCCCAGGAGCCTGAGGGTCCAAGAACCAGAATGGCTTGATCCGCAGAGGGGCTAGTGGGGCTTGGGTCAACTAGGGAGCAGAGGCATTGGAGGTGGTACTACCTATCTAGAGCTTGCTGGCAGGGTTGGAGGGAGAATGCCTGAGCAGGAGAGTTACAGACATCAATCACTGAGCCCCTCTGGTCAGGAGGAGCTCAGTGTCCATACCTCCATTTCAGTTGAAGCCTCTTCCCAGAACAAATATAATTACAGACTACCTCTGCCCCAGGCTAAGGCCTTAGCAGCAGAACCACCTCAGGTGTCAAGTGGGAGAGTAATCACTTCACCCCAGGGTATAACCCACTATTGATCTAAGACAAAATTATTTAACTGCTTCAACCACTCCCTCTAGGCCAAGGGAGAGGACCTCAATCCAGGTCAAGACACTCTAGAGGAAGCAACCAGGATACCCTACTGGCAAGCTGGAGATATTGCACTCAGAGAGCAAAACCTCTAGCACAACTACTGGCCAGTGGGAGATATTACACTCAGTGGGTAAAGCCTCTAGGGATCCTGACACCAAACTCCTATGAAGCAGCCACTCCCCAATGCAAGGTTTTAGGATAATGAAGAAAGGCTAGCTCAAAGGAGGGTCTATAGAAAAAAAATTCTTGGAAGGAAAAGACACTAACTCAGATAGACCTAGAACCTCTGAGGAATAATATGACCTGTTCTTCAGCACAGAAAGACTTACTTGAAGAAATAAGGAAGGAGTTTAAAAATCAATTGGAAAATTTGGGAGAAAAAATTAACACCTTGCAACAAGAAAACAAATCATTGGAAAATACAATTGGACAAATGCAAAAAGAAAATAATTCTCACAAAACCTCAATTGGTCAAATTGAAAACTCTTTCAAAAATAGAATTGACTAATTGGAAAAGGAGTTGCAAAAGGTAAATGAATAAAATTCCTCTCTAAAAAAAAGAAAGGAGTCTGTGGAAACTAATGACTTCATACAACAGCAAGAGCCTGTTAAACAAAACCAAAAAATAGAAGAAAATGTAAAATACCTCATCAGCAAAACCACTGACCTCGATAATAGAAGGAGGAGGGGCAACTTGAGAATTATTGGACTTCCTGAAAACAGTGAAGATAAAAAAGCCTAGACTTAATATTACATGACTTAGGGATGGAAAATTGCCCTGATATCATGGAGCCAGAGGGCAAAATAGTTATTGACAAAATACATTGATCCCCTACAGAAAGAGATCCTAAAATGTAAACACCAAAGAATGTTCTGGCCAAATTCTAGAAGTATCAGATGAAAGAGAAAATCCTACAAGCAGCTAGAAAGAAACACAGTAAAGATCATGATGCAAGACCTGGCTGCATCAGCATTAAGGGATTGAAGGTCCTGGAACAGCTTGATGAACAGAGGGGCTAGAGTATGGCTGACTATGGGGTTTTGGGTCACCTAGGGAGCAGATGCATTGGAGGTGGTGCTAACTATCTGGATCTTGCTGGCAGGGCTGGAGGGAAAGTTCCTGAGTAGGAGAGTTACAGACATCAATACGTGAGCCCCTCTGGTCAGGAGGAACACAGTGTCCACACCTCCATTTCAGTTGAAGCCTCTTCCCAGAACAAACATAATTACAGGCTACCCCTGCCTCAGGCTAAGGCCTAGCAGCAGAACCACCTCAGCTGCTCTGAAGATCAAGGGAGCTTGGAATGCAGCCAAGAATCCACTATCCAGTAAAGCTGAGCCTTCTCTTTCAGGGGAAAATATGGACATTTAATGAAATGGACTTCCAACAGTTGCTAATGAAAAAACCAGAACTAAATAGAAAATGTGGACATCAAAAAGGAGGTTCAAGAGATACATAAAAAGGTAAAAAAAGAGGGGGTAACAAAAACTGCTATACAATAAGATGAAACTGGTTATGTTCCAGCATGGTAAAAAAGATTCTCATAACTCTTGAGAATTGTAACTCTATAAGAGAGAATATACTTAACCAGAAGTGATGGACACTCATGACTTATCCATGAGACTGCTACCCAGTGGCATGAAACTGGCTATATTCCCTACTTGGGAGAAAAACTCTAATATTAAACTCTCAAGAATTGTAACTATTAGAGAGAATATACTTAGGCAGGAGTGATGTGTACTCAGGATTTCCTATGACTTAGATAGAATTATTTAAAAACACTTCCTCCTTAAAAAGGGGGACAGGATGGACATGGGAGGATGGAGGGGATTGAATGGGGAAAATCTCAGTACATAAAGAGGTACGAAAGACCTATTAGTATAGAGGGGAGGAAAGGAGAACTCTCATCAGACTTGGCTTAAAGTTAACTTACACACATACTCAGTTAACTTAAAAACATCTTACCTTTCAAGTATTAAAAGGGGAAAAGTAGAGGGGGGGATGGAGACAGGGAGGGGGAGTACAAAGGGAACTAACAGAAGGAAGGGAAGAGAAAAGGGAAAAAGGCAAAGGAGAAAGAAAGGGAAGGGGTGGATATAGGAGCTTGTAAACACACTGAAGGTGGCAGTATTCGGAAACACAATACTGGGTAATATGGATAAAAGGGGAAAAGAGAGAAAAATACAGACAGAGGGAAGATATCATGGAGGGCAATAAAGAGTTAGTAATTATAACGTTGGATGAACTCTCCCTTAAAGCATAAGCAGACTGAATTAAAAAACCAGAATCCTAAAATATGCTTCTTACAAGAAACTCATTTGAAGCAGAGAGATACATATAGAGTAAAGGTAAAAGGTTGGAGCAAAATATTTTTTGCTTCAGCTGAAGTTAATAAAGCAGGGATAGCAATCCCTATCTCAGATTAAAGCACCTGCAAAAATAGATAGCATTAAAAGAGATAAGGAAGGAAACTATATCCTCCTAAAATATACCACAAGCAATAGTGATTTCAATACTAAATAGCTATGCACCCAAAGGGATAGCATCCAAAGTCTTAGAAGAGAAGCTGAAAGAACTACAAGAAGATATAGACAGTAAAACTCTACTAGTGGGAGACCTCAACCTCCCACTCTCAAATATAGGTAAATCGAATCATAAAATAAACACGAAAGAAGTAAAGGAGGTAAATAGAGTTTTAGAAAAATCTAGATATAATAGACTTATGGAAGAAATTTAATGGGAATAGAAAGGAATATGCTTTTTTTCCTGCCGTACATGGCATTTAAAGATAAATTGACCATGTGCTAGGTCATAAAAACCTAATAATCAATTGCAGAAAGGCAGTACTAGTGAATAAATCTTTCTCAGATCATAACACAATAAAAATTATTTTCAATATTGTGCCAGGGTGATATAGACCCAGAACTATTTGGGCACTAAATAACCTCATTTTAAAGAATGAGTAGATCAAACAGCAAATTATGGAAAGAATTAAATGTTTTATCCTAGATAATGACAATAATGAAAGAACATACCAAAACCTATGGGATTCATTCAAAGCAGCTGCCGGGGGATATATTATATCTTTGAATGCTTACATTAATAAATTAGAGAAAGAGGAAATCAATGAACTATATATGCAACTGAAAATTAGAGATAGATAAATACTAGATATATAGATAAATTAAAAACCCAATTAAATACTAAATTAGAAATTCTAAAAATTAAAGGAGAAATTAATAAAAGCAAAAGCAAAAAACTATTGAATTAATAAATAAAATTATGAGTTGGTTTTATGAAAAACCAATAAAATTGAATAAAACTTTGGTCAATTTGATTAAAAAAATAAGAAAACCAAATTGCTAGTATCATAAATCAAAAAAGTGAACTCACCACTAATGAAGAGGAAATTAAAGTAATAATTCAGAATTATTTTGCCCAACTCTTTGCCAATAAAATTGACAATCTAAGTCAAATGGATGAATATTTACAAAAATATAACTTGCCCAGGTTAAATGAAGAGGAGATTTAATACCTAAATAACCCTATCTCAGAAAAAGAAATTCAGCAAACCATCATTGAACTCCCTAAAAAAAAATCTCCAGGGCCTGATAGATTCACAAGTGAATTCTATCAAACTTTCAAGGACCAGTTGGTTCCTATTCTATATAAACTCTAAACTAGGGGAAGATAGAACTCCGCCTAACTCTTTCTATGAAATGAATATGGTGCTGATTCCTAAACCAGGAAGAGTTAAAACAGAGAAAGAAAATTATAGACTTATCTCCCTGATGAAAATAGATGCAAAAATTTTAAATAAAATATTAGCAAAACGATTACAGCAAGTTATCATTAGAATAATACATTATGACCAAGTAGGATTTATCTCAGTAATGCAGGTTTGGTTCAATATTAGAAAAACTTTTATTAGTTGTTGTTAATATGTACAGTGTTGTCAGGGGTTCTCCTCATTTCACTCAGCATTAGTTCATGAACGTCTTTCCATGCTTTAAATATTTTTGAACATATGGGAAGTTTTCTATTGTTAATCTCTTTGGGATATAGTCCTGGGGTGGTATCTGTGTATCAAAGTATATGCACAGTTCTATTACCCTTTGGGCATAGCTCCAAATTGCTCTACAGAATGATGATTCAGTTCACAATTCCATCAAAAGTGCTTTGGTGTCCCAGTTTTGCCAAATACTCTCCAGTATTGATCATTTTCCTTTTTATGTTATCTTAGTCAATCTGATAGGTGTGAAGTGGTATCTCAGTAATGCTTTAATTTGCTTTTTTCTAATCAATAATGATTTTGAAAATTTTTCATGACTATAAATAGCTTTAAATTCATCTGAAAACTGCTTGTTATCCATTAATCATTTATCATTTGGAAAATGACTTGTAGTTTTTAAAAATTTGATTCAATTTTCTTTATATTTTAGAAATGAGTCCTTTATCAGAAACACTAGCTATGAAAATTGTTTCCCAGCTTTCTGTATTACTTCTGATCTTGGTTGCATTCATTTTCTTTGTGTAAAATCTTTTTATTATAGTCAAAATAATCCATTTTTCAAATTTTCATTTCTATATAACTTGTTTGGTTGTAAGTTTCTCTTCTTTCATTGGATCTAACAGATGGACTATATCTTTTTCTCTTATTTGTTCTATGGTATCATTCTATATGTTTAAATCCTATATCCATTTTGATCTTATTTTGATATAGGACATGAGATGTGGATCTGTCCCTAGTTTTTGTCATACTAATTTCCGGTTTTCACAATAAATTTTGTCAAATAAACATTGAAAATGTGAGAGAAGAATTAGATCCAAATGGAAGAAAGAATACATTAGGGAAAGAAAAAGTGACATAATATATGACAACATTTAAAAATTGAAGATAATAAGCTTTGGTCTTCATTTAAACTATATAGTTCTTTCACTGGATATGACTAGTATTTTCCTTCACAAATTTTTTAAAATTTTCTTTGATTATCATGCTGCTGAAATGAACAAATTCACCATGGCTGATCATTACCCCATCTTATTGTTAATGTGCATAGTGTTCTGATTCTGCTCATTGCACACAGCTTCAATTCATGAAAGTCTTTCCAGGCTTTTCTGAAACCCTATCCCTATGATTTCTAAAAGAACTATAGTGTTCCATCACATACATAGCCATAATTTGTTTAGCCATTCCCCAATTAATAAACATCCCCTCAATTTTCTGATTCTTTACCATTACAAAAAGAGCTGCTATGAATATTTTTATACATATGGGATTTTACCCTTTTTCATTATCTCTTTAGGACAAAAGCCCAGTGGTGGTATTGCTGGATCAAAGTGTATGCACATTTCTATTGCCTCTTGGACATAATTCCAAATTGCTCTCCAAAAATGTTGGATCAATTTGCAACTCCACCAATAGTGCATTAGTGTTTTAGTTTTCCTACATCCCATCCAACACTGATCATTTTCCTTTCTAGTCATGTTGGGGAAGCTAAAAGATATTTTAATTTGAATTTCTCTTATCAATAGTATTTAGAGCAATTTTTCATATGACTAGAGATAGCATTGATCTCTTTGTCTGAGAATTGCCTTTCGAATATCTATTGATCATTTATCAAATGTGGAAATTGTTCTTTAATTTTCTTTCCCTGTTTTGACTCTTCCTTGTTTAGGTATCAGTGCCACTTTGGTGTCATAAAAGAAATTTTACAGACTTCTTTCTTCATCTATTTTTTTCAATAGAATTGAAACCATTCCTTGAATGTTTGATGGAATTCACTTGTCAATCTATCTAGAGCTGGAAATTTTTTCTTAGGGGAATTCATTGATGACTTGTCTAATTTCTTTTACTGACATAGGATTATTGAAGTATTTATTATCCTCTTCTTTTAACCTGGGTAATTTATATTTTTCTAAATATTCATCCCTTTCACTTATACTATCAAATTTATCAGTTGGGCAGAATAGTTCCAAAATTTCTCCTCATAGGTGGTGAATTCACCTTTTTCATTTTTGATACTAGTATTTTGGTTTTTGTTTTTCTTTTTTAAATCAAATTAACCAAAGTTTTAACTATTTTACTATTTTTTCCATAAAATGAACTCTTGGTTTTATTTTTTAGTTCAATAGTTTTCTTTCTTTTGATTTAATTAATTTCACCTTTAATATTCAATTTTCTAATTTGGTATTTAATTAGAAATTTTTAATTTGTTCTTTATCTTTTTTAGTTACATGCTTTGTTCATTGATCTCCTCTTTCTCTATTTTTGTCATGTAAGTATTTAGAGATATTTTATATATCCCCTAATAACTGCTTTGGCTGTATCCTTTAAGTTTTGGTATATTGTGTCACTAATCATGGTCTTGTGTGAAATCATTAAGATCCATTCATTCCCTAAAATTATGTTATTTGGTTTCCAGTTAGTTTTGATTATCTATCTCTCTATAGCTCTTTAGTGCACATGATTTTTATTGACTCTGAATAGGATTCATTCAAAATTTTTGCCTTTCAACATTGGATTATGAAGTTTTTATGCCCCAAAACATGATCAAGTTTTGTGTGTCATATACTAGAGAAAAAAAAAAGGTATCTTCTTTTCTATCCCTATTCAGTTTTATCTAGAGATCTATCATATCCAAGTTTTCAAATATTCTATTCACCTCTTTAACTTCCTTCTTAATTTATTTTATGGTTAGATTTATCTAAATTTGACAGAGGGAGATTGAGGTCCCCCACCAGTAGTTTTACTCTCTATGTCTTCCTGCAACTCCTTTAGCTTCTCCTCTAAGAATTTGTTTGCTATACTGCTTGGTGCATATATGTTTAATATCAAAATTTCTTCGCTGTCTATGGTACCTTTTAGGAAGATATGATTTCCTTCTTTAGCTGTTTTAATGAGATTATTTTTTGCAACTGCTTTGTATGAGATAAGGATTGCTACTCCTGCTTTTTTCATTTCAGTTGAAGCATAATCTATTCTGCTCTAGTCTTTTACCTTTACTCTATGTGTATCTCTCTGCTTCACATATGTTTCTTGTAAGTAGCATATTATAGGGTTCTGGTTTTCAATACACTCTGCTATTTGCTTCTGTTTTATGGAATAGTTCATCCCATTCATATTCACAGCTATAACTACTAACTCCTTATTGACCTTTACTTTATTCCTTCTCCCCAGTCTTTTGTTTCTGAAAACTACTTCCTTTGATGCCTTTCCCCCCTCTATCAACCATCATCCCTTTTCTTTCTCCTTTACCCTTTCCCAGTTCTTCATTCTTTCCTGGTTCTTCCTTCTTTCCCTTATATCAGTGCCTCCTTCCCTCCCTCACTTTTCCCCTCCTAATACATGAAAGGTAAGATAAATTTCTAAACTCAACTGAGCCTCTTTGATCCAAATCTGATGAGAGCAAGATTTGTTTTCTTCTATCATTTTTTTATTGTAAGATGTTAATTTTCTCTTGTATGGTGTTAATTGTCTTGTATTTCTTTTCCCAGTTTTTTCATTTAATTTTTAAAATCCTCTCTGATCTCTTCTAAGAAGTCTATGTGGCCTGGAAATTCATATTCTCTTCTGAAGGTTCACATATATAGCAACACCTTTGTCCTTTTCTGAACTGTTGTCCTTGTTCTCTAAGGTAATGTCTAATAGACCCTGCTTTGCACTGGTCTTTTTTCATTTTTGGTTGTTATCTTTCCCTAAGGTTTGTTTTGCTGGAGGGGATTGTTCTCAAACCTTTGGTGATAAGAACCCTAGAGGCCTTGTTTACTGGCTTTAGGAACTTCAAGGGATTATTCAATGGACCAACCAATAAGGAATGATTGAAGCTTTCTCTGAATTGTCTGGATTGGGGGTGTCAGCAGCCCACTCCCCAGGTCTGAGGCTGAGTCTGGGCTGTCTTCACACAGTCTAGTCACTGACCTAGGCCATCAGAGCTAGAAAAGTCAGAGGTTCTCTCTGGATAATCAGTGCTGGGGAAGTCCTGTTGCCCACCCAAATCTTGAGGAAAATTGTGAACACCTTGGGCTGTTTCTGTGTACTAGTGAATGCGAGGTCCTCCCGCAGTAACCCAGTGGGCTTGGGACTGGGGCCTTCCAGACCAGCAGAGCTGGTGGAATGGGAAGTTCTGGGGAACCTTGCTGAAACTCTCCTAACTTGCTCTTCTAATCCACAAGCTGGGGCTCTCAGTTTGCCCACCATGCATATCACAAAGACTTCAATTCCCACTGCTAGTATTTTCATCTTAGATACTTACCTCACC